>NW_008620959.1:17682-49328 GCF_000691845.1 Merops nubicus | reverse complement strand
TTTTTGTCCCTTATGGGGGCCCAGAGCTTGACCACAGGGAGAAACATAACAGGCTTTCCCCTCAGGTACTTTACAATCAGAAAAAATATGTCAAAATTTACAAAAGCATCCCTACCATGCTGCATTGTCTCTCAGAACCATTTTTAGATTCATCATTAAAATTCTCTAAAATAAGCACTCAAGACCTGCAAGCCCTTACTGTGAAACTGGCACTATGTACCTACCACACACACACAAAATTCCCCCTTTCCCTTCAGTTTCCTCTTTTTTTTCAGAGAAAGACTCAGAAAAAAGGAATCAAAACACAACTAGAGCAGCTGGAGGATATCACCTTCACCACCAGCCTCTCACCTGCTTTGCTCCTCCCTTGACTAAAATCCCAAATTACAAATAGGAGTGGCCTGGCTAGCAAGGTGAGGATGTAGTTGGTGGTGTGTTCTGGGTTTGGAAATACTGTCTTCTTGCTGACTAGACAAGTTGTTGAAACAGGCCCCTGGGCATCAGCAAAAAGTGAGTAATTCTGCACAACAATGCAACACCAGGACAAAACCAGGCAGGGGAAGTTAAGGGGCTCTGGGGGTTGTTCTTGAACAGTGATTCCTTGCTGAATGAGGGCTAAAAGGAGTTGTTACTCTTAATCTACATTTTTTTTTAATCTGGAAATGGCCATTTTCACTGTATCCAAAATAGATGGCAAGTAGAAAATCAGAAAAAAAGGCAGTTATGTGTTGCTATTCACAATTTATGATGTGCTGCTATAAATGATGCAATGTGGCTGTAGAAACACAAACAGCATTATGAATAATCTTGTGAAAATTACTGAGCAAAAGAGAGATTCAAGCTAGTTTAAAAAAAAAGGAGTGACATGTAGCTTGGCATTTCTAGGCTTTGGTCTGCTGAACTAAAAGGGATTTTTTTTTGGTTTTTTGAATGTAATTTTCTAGGGGGTTCAGTAAATTATTAGACACCTTTTTTCTCTCTTTACACTCTGGGGGGGGGAGATGTTTATTTACTTTGGCTTACTCTCCGACACTATTATCTTTTTACATAAATTGTTTTACAAAAAATGGTGACATGAGCTGGTTCTGCATGTGCTGTCACATTGGCATGATCTCCCTGATCACAGATTGAATCTACCTCTCGTGGGGTAAATATACTCTCACCTCTGCTTAACCAAAACCAAACTTCTGGTTAAAAACAAACACACATACAAAAAAAAAATAGATATAGAGATGAATTCTACATCTGTTTTTTTAAAGACTTTCCAGGGTACTCTTTCAGTGCTTCTGGAAAGATACTTTAACCTTGAAGGAAAGCTGTTCTGAATGTCTGGAGCTATGCCTCCAGTAGTGCTCAGCATCTAGAATCATAGAATCCTTTAGGTTGGAAGGGACCTCCAAGATCATCAAGTCCAACCATTGAGCCATTAGGGCTCTCAAGTCCTCTGCTAAAACAGATCAGAATCTGTCAGGGTTGGAAGGGACCACAAGGATCCCCCAGTTCCAACCCCTCTGCCATGAGCAGGGACACCTCCCACTAGATCAGGCTGCCCAGAGCCTCCTCCAGCCTGGCCTTAAAGACCCCCAGGGATGGGGCCTCACCCACCTCCCTGGGCAACCCATCCCAGGGTCTCACCACTCTCCTCGGGAAGAACTTCTTCCTCACATCCAGCCTGAATCTGCCCACTGCCAGCTTTGCCCCATTCCCCCTAGTCCTGTTGTTACTCGAGATCCTAAAAAGTCCCTCCCCAGCTTTCTTGTATCTCTGCAATGTCACTGTCCTCTTTTTAGATGTTACAGTTTAAAAATAGTCAGAGCCTTAAATATGTCATAAGATTAAGATAATAAGATAATTGCAGAATTACACTTAATGCTGGGCACCTGCACTTCATGGAGACACTTTCACTGAGAATAAACTGTAGCAGTGAGTACTGTGGAATTTTACTTTCAAGATAGTGGTTCATTTCTCTGTTACAGCATGAAAATAAATGGTAGGTTTGGGCATAAAAATGCAAAAAAAAAAACCACAGAGAAGGTTTTCCTCCTAAGCTTGCATGCTGGGGGCTGCAAAATGGGTTCTGCTCAAAGATTGACTGTGAAATGTTTGTGGTCTCATGTCTCTATGATGCTGACAATGGTAAGGGCAAAATACTGCTCTCCTACTGTTTGCACTTGCAGACCATGTTTGTACCCTGCTTGAAGTTGGGGCAAGGGTGGAGAGATGGACACAAGAATTTGGCTGGGAATATGTATAGGGCAGCCACTCACCAGCTCTCAGGGTCTAAAGTTCCACATCATTTTCCTTGAAAATGTCTTTGGATGAATTGACAGACTGATGTTTTATTTACATTTAGATTAGATTAGGTCATTATAATTAGAATAATACACTTCACTGATTCAATTTCAGGCCTCTGCTTTCAAAGATGAAGATGATTTTCATGGTAAATGTATTGTAGGAGGTTGTAATGTGGCTAAGAGGTACAAATTGGTTTTGTTTCTGTTAGGTATAGGCAGAACATGACCCTAAACATCAGTCTCATGGGTTTTTGAATTGGGCCTCTACTGAAAGGGGAAAAAAATATTTCAAGTTAGGTCTGAAGTAGACTGAAATCTAAGAATTAAAAAAAGTCTGTAAAAATAAAGGCCCTTTGGTGATGGCAACTTCTGCACCACTTCAGATGACAATCACTAAAATAAATGCATTCACACCACAATTAAATTTGACCCTTTGTTTGGAAAATCTCACTTATTTTCCAAGAACTCTTTCAGCTACTTGGATTCAACCAAAAATTAACTCAATCACTACCTATTAAAGTAATAAGCATATAATAAAAAGATGTTTGAATAGTTACTTCCTTAGAATAATCTATAATGGAAATCATCAGGCCATCCAGTGTTTAATTATCATATAATTTACTGGGTTTAGATCTTATGGTACAGGTGTCATTTAGAGGAGATAGATCAGGATCATTCACTACTGATTACACGGTCCAGTACTTGCCACAGATATCTTGTAATTCTGTCACATCACATGTCATGGGGGTAATTTGGGACCTTGAAGGCAGGAGAGTCTGATGACCACAATGCCCTTCCCTGCTCCACAGCACTGTTCTACAGACCTGAATCTATCACTCCCTTAGTCTTCTGAATTTTTGTTACTCTTCATAATGCTTTCACTTTTGTAATCTTGACTAGTTCTTTCATCAGAAGTTTGAAATAATTTGGTATTCATGGCAGGTGTGTATAGTGAACATGTCTGAAGTCTGTTGAGAGGTAAAAATTGTGCAATTGAGAATTGTGGCCATATACTTTTTACTTTTTACTTAATTTTTATATCCTCTAATCTGTTTATCAGACAAGTAACAACTCAGTCTAATGCAAAGCAAATATTCTTAGATTCAGGAATGCAAAGCCACAAATGGATTATTTTACAGGTTGCTCCTCTCCTTAATGTGCAAAACCTATACTTCTCATGGTCTAATGAAATTAAAGCTTCAAGAGCTTTGTGAAACGATCTGTGAGCATCAGGGTTGTCTTTAAGACAGCTGACACCTTTAAAATTTCAGTCCTTGTGAGATATCATCCATCATCACATCATCCTGTGCCTGCCAGCCTCTGAGGCAGATATCCTCCTGTCCTTGTTGGGAGCACTCAGCATCTGGGGGGAGATGTTGAGTGCAAGTCAGTGTGGTGGCTATTGCAGCAGGCATAAGGTTCTGCTGTTAGAAGCTCCCTCTTGCATGTGTATACAGTATAAATCTGGTAGTCTCCTGCTTAAATTGTAATTCTTGGTTGATCTATACAGAAAAATACAACTGTAGTAATATTACTGTGATTGAGTGCAAGTCAATGTGGTGGCTATTGCAGCAGGCATAAGGTTCTGCTGTTAGAAGCTCCCTCTTGCATGTGTATAGAGTATAAATCTGGTGATCTTCTGCTTAAATTATAATTCATGGTTGATCTATACAGAAAAATACAACTGTAATAATACCACTGTGAGTGATAGGGTTATACATAATGAGGACTTGTGGACTAATTTGGTCTGGTTGTGGGCTTTTTTTTTTAATCTGAGCTTCTGAGATAAATGTCTGCCATTAAACTTGCAGTGCTTTCTTTCTCCAGTATGCAAAATGTTACTTGTTTTCTGACACTGCAAACATACCCTGTCACAAATATCAGGGTGGGATGTTAGAGATCTAGTCTCTCTGTACAAACTGGGCTTCTCTGAGTCCTAGATGTTAGAATCCTGTTGGGCAGAGGAAAGCTTAATACTCTCATTTTACAGAAGGAAGATAAGGTATGTTCATGTAAAACCTCTTCCCAGAAACAAACCACACCTGCAAGTTCCAAATTTTCAGTGGTATTTGTGTTCCAAGTGAGATCTCTACCCTTCAGATGACTCTTGCATCCTCTAGTATCTGTCATTGGACTCTACAAACGCCTGAATTCCCCAAGCACAGCACTCCTGCAAAAATGGCCATGGCCTGCAGCAGAGGCTGGGTCACCCTGAGGTCCCTGCAGCACTGAAGTGTACTCAGAAGACACCCTCATTTCTTTGCTGGCAGGGCCAAGTCATTTATCTTTGCTGTTTCTCTGCCATTAGGAAGCCCTGTTGGGTTGTGCTGTTAGGACTGTTTCACCTTGGCTCAGTTACTGTTTTGTTCGTGCAGCCAGCAGCTCTGTGGCCAGTGGATGTGACAGCCAAGTGATCTGGAGATGGGGTTTCCTACATGCCATAGCTGTTGCATCTTGTCCTGAACTGCTGAGGAGCACTGAAAGCCCAGCAGCTCAGTGCCTTGCAGCACTGGGTGCCCTGGATAACATGCAATCTCATTTTATTCTCAGGATGGTTTTATATATCTAACTCCAAAAGATAACTTCCAGGGTAGTGTCCTAAACCCAGGGAGACATCTGCCTGAATGGAGACAAAGGTTTACCATTGACAGCCAAGTGATCTGGAGATGGGGCTTCCTACGTGCCATAGCTGTTGCATCTTGTCCTGAACTGCTGAGGAGCACTGAAAGCCCAGCAGCTCAGTGCCTTGCAGCACTGGGTGCCCTGGAAAACATGCAATCTCATTTTATTCTTAGGATGGTTTTAGATATCTAACTCCAAAAGATGTCTCCCTGGGTTTAGGATACTACCCTGGAAGTTATCTGCCTGAATGGAGAGAAAGATTTACCATTGAATTATTACCTTGAAACACTGAATTTCCTTTTTATCCCACTCTAGCCTTATTCATTATTGTTATACCACTGAAACATCACCTGATAAGGGTAATGAAGGTTACTGAAATTAGATCTGTATGCTCTGTGTGCTGTGTCACTCTTATGCAATCTGAGCATTACAGTTGCTCTTTATTAACGTGGTAGCCAAGCTAGCAGATGTTTGGGTGGGTGGAAGGTGTGTGGATTTACTGACAAAATGTGAATAAATCCATATTTGGTAAATAGGAGTTCACTCAGAATTTGAAGTGACAGGTGAGGATGTTTTTATATATTCATAGTCAGTGTTTGGGACTTATTTTTTTACCACGACAGCCTTTCTTAAACTAAATAAGGATGTGAGGGTTTTTAAAGAGTCAATGACTCTGCTAGCCACTTATATATAACCAAAAAGTAATTAGAGAGAGGACCTTGAGGTATCTTTGTGGTATAGCTTAGGGTGAAATGGACTTCTAGGGGTCATCTAATCCAGCCTAGTCATCAAAGCAGGACCAATACCCACGTTGGATCATAGATTTAAATTATATCCCCTTAGTTCAGTATTTTGAATGCTTAGTATATATGCTTGTGATACATATTATATGGCATACACTTCTACACCATAATCTTATATAGCATATTAATAACATGAAATGATGTGTGTATGACTGAGAGCATCCCATACTTCAGTCCATCCTAAATCCATTTTGACTCCTTTGCTGCTGGCCCTTCTTCACCCTGTTTCAGGGAAGAGCCCAACATCTGCACAGTAGTTGGAGTAGTGGCAAAACTTTACTGTTGGTAGTGTGGCAGTCTGAGCAGTTGCCCAGAGACAGGCAGTCAAATCCAGTTCCCTGCTCAGCCACAGCCCATGCAGTTTTGTCATCCCTCTGAATTGTTTACAGCAGTGTCACAGCTTCAAGATTTGTTGCTTCTCAGAGCATGAGGGAACATAAACTTGTGCTCTTTCACAAAGAATAGTTGTACTTGCAATTTCCCCTGACCACTCAAAGGATGGCATATTTTATTTTTTTTTAAGAGTTATAAATAAAAATTTTAAGAACTGTCCTGACAGATTCACTGAGGGATACAGACTGATGATTTCTGGTGCATGCCTCTATTTGGGTCACTGAGTCCAGGTGTCCCCTGGAGACCATCACCACTCTGTCACAAGACTGGCTGCGTGCCTCCCTTGAGCCCATCCCAGAGAGGCACGTTAGGGAATAGATGACTGGAGAGCGTGCTGTAAATGGATGTGCAGAGTGTGTTCTGCCCTTTGGTTGCTCCTGGTCTGTAGGAAATACCCCAGAAACAGCCCCCTTCATTTTAGAAAGGAAATTTCCTCCTTCTTAGACAAGGCTTTATAACTTCTAGCACCATTTTTTAAAGGTGGATGTTGATGAGTTTTGTGACTGTTTTGTGATTGTTGCTTTCTGTGAATACTGGCTGTACTGAAAGCTGTTTAATCCTTCATAGGATCACTATAGTTATAAAGGACCTCTAAGATCATCAAGTCCAACCTCCACCCCAACATTTCCCTAAGCACTAGACTGTAGCCTCAAGTTTAACATCTACTCGTTTTTTGAACCCCTCCAGGGATGGTGACTCCATCACCTCCCTGGGCAGCCTGTTCCAGTGCCTCACCACTCTCTCAGTAAAGAAATTCCTACTAATATCCAACTGAAACCTCCCTGGAGCAACTTGAGGACATTTCCTCTCATCCTATCATTAGTAATTTGGGAGAAGAGACCAAGCCTTCATAGCTCAGCACAAGAGAGACAGGTTGAGAGGTTGAAACCTTTCTAGAATTCCCCACACACACATTAGCTGCAAACTCTAGACTGCTTTGGTGACCATGACAAAATATAACCAGTCACAAGTTGGGGGTGATGACAAGGAGTGCTGGCAACCAGCAGAATTGTTCTGAAAAGCTTTGCTGTGGAAAGAAAAGCAACACCCTATGTTTTAGCAGCTGCAATGCTGTCAGCACTGCTCTTCTAAAAGTGTTATCCAGCTAAGGAGCCTCCTGAATACTCAGTTCTACAAAATTATCTGGGCACTGACCAAAAGGAAGGTTTGCCTCCCCTGGAGAATGACCATTTTCTCTAGTTGGTGAACAAACATGTGTAACTGCAGGAAAGCCATTCTGGGCTGCCCTCACAGAGATCTCCAGTAACCAACTGGGAGCTGGTCTTCAGGCTCTGGAAGCAAAGACAGTGATTCTTGTGATGCTTAACTACAGCTGTGTAGCCAAATTTCACAGTATCACCAGTATCTGAGGAGTGCTCTAGGTTCAATTCCATTCATGCTCTTTTTTTTCTCATGAAGAAGACGAAAAAAAAGATGACTTTATGGCAGACAGTAAAGTCAGATTTGTAAGGAAAATGCTTCACCTTGGTTCTTTCATGCAAGATGCTACCATTTTTTGAAGGATGAGACTATTCCTTTCATAGCTGGGTCAGCTTCATAACATGTATGTACAGCATGTGAATTAGGCAGATAACTTCACTGCTCCTATCCTTATTTAGTTGCACCCAACCATTACAATGCTTCTAAAGAGGAGCAGCAGCCATGAATTGTTGGTTTGGTTTTATTCTGGATGCTGTACACATAAAATGGGATGTGGAATTACCACTTTTTTTATAATGAAGACCAAGACTAATTTTGGTAAATACTCACTGAACTGTAATGTATTTGCCAAGTGATAAGAGTACATTACTGTCTGCTAGATCAGCTTGACCAATCACTTGGGCTGGTTACTAAGCTGGCACAAATTATTGCATTGGAGACAGGCAAGTTATGTCAGCTGTGGTGTTGGTATAGATCAGGATATGTAAATAGTTCCACAAATCTTTCATTTGAAAGGCCTGGGGGAAAGGTGCATCCATTATTGCTCCTTTCTCATGATACTAGCAGGATATGAGCAATATTGTCCTCCTGTGATTCTCACTCAGGGTATGAATCTGACTGTAAATTACTATTTCAACATAATGGTCCCACTTAATATTTACCTTGAGTGTGTGAAGTGGCTGCACAGGTGCTGGGCTGTAAAGAAACATCTGACACTTTTTCATGTTTCTCTGTGGAGCTCCTAAAGTGCTGTTAGTTACACAAATAATAAGGAAAAATAAAGACCAGAAGCTAAGCAAATCTGAAGCTGAATTGTAAACACTTCAGATACCTCATCTGAAAGGCAGCGAGATTTGGCCGTAGAAGGGAAAACAGTCAGGGCTTTGAGATGGAATTCAAATAAAATTTTTATGAGAGCCACAGGAAAAATCACTAACTTCTAGAGGATTTTATGGTCACTCTAGATAGAAAAATTGTGATCTCTTTATAGTGACAACAGGATGGAAAAATAGCTTTTACTACAGGCATGCATTTTTTGGGTTATTTGCTGGTAAATAAAGTAGTAGTGAGATTGCAAACATTATGAAACAAAGATGAGAAATGCTTAAAAAAAAATCCAGCAAAAAAAACCAACCACAAACTGTGCTGCCCACCATGAAACTAGAGAATAGAGCTAATTTTAAATAAGCTCAGTATTGCCTTACTTTCCAAGGAGCTGGTTGTTTAATGTCATGGTTTTACTACACACCTTCTGTTAGGAGAGGAGGAACATACCCCAGTGGAAGTTGGAAGGATGTTTTTCACATTCAACACATCTGCTTCTCCTAAGCTATCTCTCTGTAAGAATTGGGAGGGTTGCAGAAGTGGTGGTGTCTAAAGGGACAACTGAGAACATCAGGATCAGGTCAGAGCAAAGTTTTACTTAGACAAATGTCCGTGTTGGGACCTCACCCTCTTGCTCCTTTAGCTTGCCACAACTCTGCAGCCTTTCAAATGTGCTTTGGGGGGTCCTGGAGAAGATGCAAACTTCTTCAGCCCAGCCCACCTCGCCACACTGCACTACTTAAATTCCTTTTGGCATAAAAAAGGCTAGAGAATGTGTGATATGAGGATATCTTGCAGAACAGAAAATAACAGAAGTGTCTAGGAAGTTGTAATTCTTGTGGGACTCCAATAGAGCCTTTTTTCACTAATAAAGCTAATGCATAATTAACAACTCAAGTTGAGTAATTTTTAATCAGTTATTTAGTCAAGTGATGGCCTTCTGTTTTTCCCAGCTTCATTTTTTAAGCTTTTGATAAGGGAAGGGACCAATGCCTTTTGAAAAATAAAATGACACTGCACCAACTTCATCACCTCTGTCTACATATCTACTGACATCTTCAGAGAGTCAGGACTTTCCATTCAAAGAGCTTTGTTGACTGTTCTTCAGTACACCACTTTTAATATATCCACAAACTCTGTTCTTATAGTTCAAATCACTTACCACAGTACAAAGGACCAGAGTGTGGGGTGGATTTTTTGTTGTTGTTGTTGCTTGCCTTGTTTTTTTAATTCCATTCATCACGTGTTTTTGTACCTGGATATTTTTAAGTATGCATACTCATACTACATATACATATCTACATAAGCTATTTGATGCTTCATTTCCATCTGAGCTCTTGGATAAATATCTTCTGGTCCTGATGAATCTGTTTTATAGCCTTTTCTGAACTTTAATTGAATGCAGAACCATTGACATATTATCCATTAAAACAAAAAAAAGAGAAAGTGTTTCTGTAGCAAAGGGGAAGTACATTCTTGGTGGGAGTATTTTCTAAACTCTTCTGCATTTGCTATGTATAAAAATTAATTTACTTGCTCTGGCTTTATCTCCTCTGAGTGCTTCTTTTGTGCCTCGTATTGTTGTACAGCCTTTCTATCAGGCTTTTGATTTTTGATGGTATTGTAAAAGGATTTATCTACTTTTTTTATGCCTTTTGTAAGTTGTTCTTTAAACTTTGGCCTGCTTTGTGTTTTTAACCTGCCAGAGTTCATTCTCCTCTATTTTCCTCATTTGAGCATGATGTTGGCTTTTTAAAGGTCACCTTCTCCCTTCTGAAACCTCACCTAAAACACATTACTGATCAAAGCAACAATACACCAAGTTAAAGGTGAAGCCACTGCTGGTCAGTGACAGTTGTGCTATTAATGGGAGACCCAGACAGGAGGGCAGAGCTGTGGGGTGGTCAGCAATTGAGCCCCAACAGGACTTAGAAAGCAGTCCAGAAACATTCTCAATGCCTCTTGGTTTTTTTTCCTTCCTCCTCTCTGTATCAGCTCCTGCCTGGAAATGCAAACAAGTTGCTGCTGCTCATTGTTGCCCTAAACACAGTAGGTTAAAAAAGGAAAATGATCAGAATTGCATCAAAATTCCCCTTTTCTTCAGTTTTTCCTCCTAATGGACCAGGGATCCTCAAAACTGGGTTACCCTTTGGGTCAAAAAGGGAAATATTAAAACTGTTCAGTGACATTAATACCATGTCTAGAGCTTACTGAAAAGTTTTAAAGCAAGCTACACACATTAAAAAGTAACACAAATAGGTTAAGCTCTGATTATAAAGAACAATTTATTTTTTTAAATTCCAAAATCTAGCAAGAATATTTAAAAACAAAGTAGGGTTTATTTAATGAAACAAAGTTTGGCTCATCTGCATAAAAGAAATTGTCTTCTCTCTGGACAAAACATTTGGTGTGGAATGGCACCTATCCATACAGCATTTACTCACACTTAACTCCACATAGTAACACATAGGATAACATCAAGACTTTGATTTCAAGTGTTTTGAAAACCTGGAAACACAGACATGCTTAGTGCATATAGGACATTGTTTCACTGAAGAAAAAAATTCAGATTAACTGGCAATAACTCTCTACAAGTAGGCTTTAAAAGCTTGGCCTGTTACAATCAAGTATTCCTCAAACTATTTCTCTGTGAACACATATTGGCATAGAAATATTCCATAACTGTGCTGCATACAGAGGTTTTATTTCCTACTTTTGGTTCCCTGCTTTATCACAGATTCAGACTGGCCTATAAAGCTCCCTTCAATGTATGTTATGTGTGATAGGCATGAACATAGATCTGAAAATCTCCTCACAATAGAACATGGGTGATAATTAAGTTAGGTGACTTTTTTCCAATTGCCTTCATTTATTATTTAAGAACTATCATGGGCTTTTTATGGATCACAACTGAAGGTAGTTAAAACTTCCTGGAATTGCAGTAGTGGTGTAAGGTGGAGGTTTTACTGCCATAAAATATTGTACAGTTACATTAATTGTACTCTTTTCCACGACTATGAAGCCATTCCTTTTATGACACAGCTCCTCACACTTCCTTGTGGTATCATAGGTATGGTAGTTTCTCAGAGTTTTGTGGCTTTCAACACTTTTAAAAAGACTTAATTATTCATTGGTTTGGTGGTGGGCGAACAAAACAATCTTTAAAATGTCATTGGGCAGCTGGTGATGCTAAATTACTTTTGTTCTTGTAAGAGATACTGTCAGGACCTAGTGCTCCACTAAATATGTGGTGTCAAGTCCCCCATCCACAGGGGAGAAGGTGTATCTGTCATTAAGGAGCTGCAGCTTGCAGTGTGGGGTGGCACCTCTGCACTGCAAACCCCACAGTCTACAGCAGTGTTGAGGTCAATATCACAGGGAACTGCTCAACAAAACTTCGTGTGAGGTGCTATGGAAGGAGAATCATAGAATGGTTTGGGTTGGAAAGGACATTTAAAAAGTCATCTTGTCCAAACCCCCTGCAGTGAGCAGAGACACCTTTAACTAGATCACGTTGCTCAGTGCCCTTGAAATTTTCCAGGGATGGGACAGCTACCATCTCTCTGGGCAATATTTCCAGTGTTTACTACCCTTGTAAAAAAAATTTCTTCCTTGTATCTCATCTAAATTTGCTCAGTGCCCTTGAAATTTTCCAGGGATGGGACAGCTACCATCTCTCTGGGCAATGCTTCCAGTGTTTCACTACCCTCGTTGTAAAAGAAAATTTCTTCCTTGTATCTCATCTAAATCTACCTTCCTTTAGACAGCTCAAACAAAACTGGTCTCATCCCCTCGAGCACACAGGTTTCATTCATTGCCAAGACCTATATCCATGTGGTTTGGCCATGACAACAGGTGCTGGTTATGGTGTCCTGATCTCTCTTGTTTCTTTTGTGACTGGCAGCAATCGACTGAGTTTTGAATGTGTGCTTTATGCTCCCTAGGTGTGGGTGGTGTTTAGATTTCTTTCACCTCATTGTTTTGCTTCAGCCCTTGTAAGTCGGCTGGAGGGGGAGGGGTGGGGAATTGTGTCTCAGGGTTCTTTTCTGCCTTAGCTTTTCTTCATCATCTTAGAATCATAGAATCCTTTAGGTTGGAAGGGACCTCCAAGATCATCAAGTCCAACCATTGAGCCATTAGGGCTCTAAAGTCCGCGCCTAAAACAGATCAGAATCTGTCAGGGTTGGAAGGGACCACAAGGCTCCCCCAGTTCCAACCCCTCTGCCATGAGCAGGGACACCTCCCACTAGATCAGGCTGCCCAGAGCCTCCTCCAGCCTGGCCTTAAAGACCCCCAGGGATGGGGCCTCAACCACCTTGCCAACTAATCACAAGGCTGGCTTGTGATTTGAATGAAATCACACGTATAGTGCTCTGTAACAATGCATATCACTGTCTTTCACACATTTCCATTCATGCTTTTCCCATCTTGATATTCCTCTTACAAATCCCTACCATCTAATATTAGGCATCAGCTCTTTCTCAGGGAATAGGTAGAATGGAAGAAATGTGGGGCCACCCAAGCCTTTCCAAAGAACAGGCACAAACAAAATAGGGGTTAAAAATATATATTTATAAAATTCAAGTCAATTAAGGATTTTGATGCACTCAAGCAGGAATTACTTGAAGGCCTACCACTCTGAACCTGTCTTCTCTATGTTAGAACCAATGGTTTAGCTTTTCTATCAGAAATGTGTTCATGTTTTTACATGATTTTATTTTACCTGGCCATTCAGATGAGGGTTGGGATCATTTCCCTGTCACACAGCTTACATCTAGCTAGTCCATGTCTTCTCCCTGTGACTTCACTACCTCTACAGCCTGTTGTAAAAATGCTGTCTCTTCCCAAATACTGCTGTTAAATTTACATTCTTTTGAACCCCTGACTTCCTGTCTCCTACAACACCTCTGACAAGTTTCTCTGTCTCTCCTGTCTAGACCTTTGTCTTTCCTAACAGAATTTGTAAAGTAACATTTTGCAGAAGCACAAGGAAACGATGATTTTAAATACAATTAAATGGCACTTTTAAACACATTTTAGAGCCAAAAGCTCCACTAGAACTAAACTTCAGAGTGTACTGGCTCCAGCTTAGTTTACTTTTGTTTCATAGCTCTTACCAGAGAATTTTAGAAGCTGTCAGCTTGAAGTCCCAGTTTAACCTATCTGCTGAGCTTGCTTGCCAGGTTCCCTTAAGAGTAATTGTAAGTGTTGGGTAAAGAATAAATCAAAAATTTGCAGAGAAAAAAATTCAAGCAAGCCAGAATAAAAATGAATAAAACTCCACAAAAAGTTCCACAGTCCCTGAGAAACTTAGAAGCGTTCAGATCCTATAATGAGATATTTAATCATCAAGTGAAGTTTAAATATTCAAAGAATCAAATAATACTTCTAACATGCATTGTTCCTCAGCTAAACAATTTTTGTTTTGAGCAAACAATTGCAAGACACTAAAGTCTGTTTATGATGCAGTCTCAAGGCACAGAACTAAAATCAGCAGTTTTATACAAGGCAATTTCTCCTAGGATCAAATTTAAGAAATTGTTTGATGATTTTAAAGGATAAAGACATGAGACCAGCACATGCGTGACCACATGCCTGGATTTGATGTCTTCTGACCTGAAAACAATCCTGCAAAAATAACATCTTGGACCTGAGAATCACAGCTCAGAGTTTTCTGTCTCTTAACCTGAGGTTTTTAAAAGATTTTTTTTTCCCCCCAACCTGTGACAAGAGAACACTTGGAACAGAAGGTACCTACTATTTAATTTACTTTCTTATACATCAGATTTATTTGAAAGAATGATTTATACTTCTATCACTTTTCTTTAAACCTGAAACACAGCTGAGTTCATCCTTACATTGCATGCAATTATTCAATTACTATTTTGGACTTTATTGCCAAACAGTCATGGAAGGTATGAATTATTTTGATTAATGCAATTGAAATAATGCTATATAGATACTGCCATTTTTAGCTACGTAGCTCAGCTGGGGCATTAACATATGGAGCTTTACATCTTCAAAAAGCCACAATTTCCCCATAGTAAGTTAGGAAAACTCGTGACTTTGTAGTTACTACAGCTTAACAAAGGCACTGCTTTCAGGAGGAAAGGGATCTACTGTCTTTATAACAAATACACTGCCTCCTGCACTGGTTCTGGCCATGTGCTCTGTCATACTTCTTCTTACAATAGCTACCCTATAGTGATTTGACTACAGAAAATGTTTCAGCCCTCAGCTGAGTCTGACTTAGGCATAGCTGCATAAGAGACCTCATAAAGAACACCCAAGGCCAATGCTCTAGGCTTTGCTAAGCAAAGCATCCTAAATGTTTCTACAGCTTGGATGTCAAAACTTCCTGAAAATTGCCCACCAAGCCAGCAGGGGAGTGCAGACAGAAACTCCTGTACTCCAAAAGCTGCTAGGTTATGTTGGTTTGAGTTTACAGAATTGCATAAATCTGACAGAGCAGCTCATAGGGTGTCTCTGCTCTTGTCCCTTTCTGTAGAGCACCAGAAAACATTTTCCCACTGACTTTCTCATGCAGCAGAAATCCTGTTACAGTCAGGTAGTTCCTTTCCCAAACCCAAATAAGAAATAAGGCAACAAACCCCATGGACTTTTCAGCTGATTCACTTACCTGAGCCAGCTTATTAGG
Source organism: Merops nubicus (assembly GCF_000691845.1). Taxonomy (NCBI): domain Eukaryota; kingdom Metazoa; phylum Chordata; class Aves; order Coraciiformes; family Meropidae; genus Merops; species Merops nubicus. The sequence goes on along the minus strand of NW_008620959.1, from coordinate 34,293 downwards.
TAGTGTGTGAAAGCCACCCTGAGCACTTGAGGAATGGGTAGGTTGGGGTATGGGAAGTCTGATCTTTCACTAGGAAAACAAGTTTAATTTGGACAAATGAAGCACAGACTTAGAAATGGTGCTGTTAATGCTTCAGTGTGGCAGTGCTGTTCCAGTATCTGCTCTTCTGTATATACTTTCTGAATAACTTGTAAACCAAACATTCATATGTGTAATTGTTGTCGAGCACTCAGATGGCATGACTGTCATGGCAAGGTTCCAGTCAGTTTTACTGTCCACCTGTAAGTGGCCAGCTAGGACCTCAGCTCAAACAGTGGTATGGTCTGCAGCTTTTCATCTGGCAGGAATACACTTGGTGCCATTCATCTCTTTATGCTTTTGATCCCTATGGGCAAACCAAGGATGTCCATGGTGCCACCTAGGGAGTGGAAGCTGCAGGTCAGAAGGAACTTGTCCACCATGACCCACAAGACACAATACAAACAAGTAATCAGTGTCAACATTGAGTTCATTGATTCTCTGAGCAAGAAGGACGTGGAATTTGCCAGGTTACTACAGACTTAGCTCTAACAATTTTAGTCAGAAACGAGCAATTAGGAAACCAAATATATGGTGAGGAGTCTTAGCAAACTCCACCTAAGAAAAGCATTTAAGCATGCTGAAATGGAGAAGAGAAGAGAAGAGAAGATGCTTGTGATGAGCACAGTAGCAGCTGTATTGCTCTTATTCTGTGATATTCCTCCATAGGTGGCTTGTCTCTGTGTCTGATCCTTGATTGTCTTCCCATACAAGGAAGTAAACCAAATAATAAGGGGAAAACAAACTCCCTCAGACTTACAACAATATAACTGCCCAAGTAATAACACGTCCTCTGCAATAAAGCAACAATGGCAACAGAAAACAGCAAGAATTGTAAAAAAAAGTGATAAACTTTATCTCTATTATGTTTCATTTATTTAAATGGTCAACACATGCAGAGGAGATTATACAAAATATACATTTATGCCTTAGTTGATTAGTAGAAATGCTGTATCTTAACTCTTCTTGGTTATGAGGAACCTGGGAACCTTGGGGTTAAATCTGAAAGCTACTTTTCTGAAGGAGTTCAACAAGATTTTCTGCTTCAAAAATACCTAACGTTGTCAGGATAATTTGGAATCAGAAGATCATATTTCTCCCTCAACTATAAAGAAACATCCAAACTCCTCTTAGTAAACTGCTTTTTAAAACAAGAATCCAAATTCCTTTAAATTCTGGAAACTTAAGATGCTTAGTTTGTCATTAGCGTTAGCAGACCTTAGTGTCACTGAATATTTTTGGGGTTATTCTGAGAAAATATGAGAAACAGTGGTTGGAAAGAGTTTTGACAACTGCCTCTGCTTCCCATTTGTGATCCAGTAGGCTCCAAATGGGAGAGGCTGTGAGCCCTGTAATTGCTATTTCTCTCAGCCTTTTCCCCAGCATTCAGTTCTCCAGGGAAACTATTAGTTAATCATCCTGAAATCTCCTTTTTTTGTGAGCCAAGAATCCTGAGTAGAAACCTGCACCTGGCTATTCACTTGAATGCTGGAGGAGGGAGAACTCGTTTGCCTGTGAGTTTTTCTGTATCCTGGACACATCCTCCTCTGATAGTATATTCTCTCTGACAGATGTGGCCACCAAAAAGGCTGATTTGACTAAGTTATCAGTTATCAATCCACAGCTAAAGCTCCAAATCAGCCCATACAAGCCTGTAACACTGAACGCTTTTATCTATTTGCCCATCAATTTTATTAGTCTTCATTAAAGAATATTCCTTCCCTTATTCTTGCTGGTGTTACTGCCTGTAATTTTGAAAATCTCTTCTGCTAGTGAAGCCATGACCAGTTCACTCCTAGTGCACATGAATAAGGGATCCAAACAGTATATATCAAACTGTGGTGGAGTACACTTGCAAAATATGACTCCAGGTAGTCTGTAATTCAGTGATAGAATGCTGTGGCAATATTTCACCTCACATCTCAGTTGTTCTCATGAGTACTTAATGTTCTCCCATCAAATTAACTTGGTGGCTGTGTGGTCTCCTTCCCCTGGGAGGCTCTTGGAAGTGCCCACCAGGTGAGCCTTGTCTCTGACCTGCTCTGGCTGTTGTCTGAAAGAACAGTTTTTGCAATGTTATATTGTCTTATTACTCCTAGTGCAGATTCAGGGTTGTTTTGCTCTGTCTAAAATGCTGATGTTGGATATAAAAGTTGAGACAATGCAGATTAAAGTGAGACACTGTGGTGCTGGAATCCTCTATTCATACCAGTGGAAAACGTTCCCATGTTCAAACTTATCTAAGAAGCACTTCTGTAGATTTTGCAGTTCTGGTAACTTTCTCTCCCACTCCCTGAAAAGAAAACAAGAGCAGCAAAAAAAGTAAAGGCTGTCTTATTCTAAATGATTTCTCTGCTCTGTGGAGAGAGAAGAAATTTCCTTGATTTATTTAAAGAAAAGCACTCAGCATGCCCACGTGCTCGGGTTTCCATCTCACTGTAGAGGCAAATTACCAGTCATCAATTCCACTGACTGATGGAAGAGAGTTTTCTGCTTACACTTGCACACACTGCTCTCTTTCTTAGTCCCAAAACAGTTTAACTGCCCTGTGGAGACCCAGGTTGATTTAGGGATGCTCCTCCAAAAGTAGGCGAGAATTAGGTTTCCACAGAACAGGGCTCCAAATGGGGGTGTTATATTGCTGAAAATGTCCTCCTTAACAAATGCCAGTGAAATAGCTTGAGCTTCTCTGGGTAGAGGAGGAAAATAACTTCTAGCTGATAACAAAAAACTGTGATTCCTTTACTTCTCACTGCTTCCATGATCCAAATATACTTGCCAAATAACTGCTGTGAATAATGCTTGGTCTGTAGATTTTTTTCCGATAATTTCCAGTAATAAAACCACTCAAATGTTGAGCATTTATTAAATACAGAAGTTGCGTGGCCTTCATGTTCTCCAGTTACACATAACTTTTAGAAATAGGCTGCCAGTTCAAGGGTTTCTGATTACAAAATTTATCTTGCCCAGCTCTTTCTGCTTTAAAGTAAATGTGTAGCATTTGCTCCCTCTCTAGTTTGTAATCAGGAACATTCCTGATTTGCCACTGCCTTTGTGGACTTCCTAAGGAGTAGCAACATTGCCAAGAAAAAAAGCTTTAAACATTCTGAAAGATTATTCTTAAAAAGTGTTATTTGATCCTCTCACTTCCTAGTTTGTAATCAGGAACATTCCTGATTTGCCACTGCCTTTGTGGACTTCCTAAGGAGTAGCAACGTTGCCAAGAAAAAAAAGCTTTAAACACTCTGAAAGATTATTCTTAAAAAGTGTTCAATTGCATTTGATCATCTCACTTCAAATGAAAGATACTATTAGCTGGTAGATAATTAAAGAAGAGAAAAAGAACGCGGAAGTGATAATTAAGTATTTCAATTGAAATAGAAAATCAAAATTAATACAGACTAAGCAAAATGAGAGAATTTCTGATTCACGCTGATCCAGCAAACACCCATGCTTCAGCCCTTTGACTGCCCTCAAATATTTCCAAGTTTTCCTACAAAACTGTAGCAGCTACTGAAGTGGGAGCTAAAGGCAGGACTGCTCTGCCTTGCAGCCCGACCCGAACGGCTGCTGCTGGGCAGGTTGCAGGGGTTCCAGCCTCCATCCAGACAGGAGCTCTGAGGTGCCACTCTCAGCACCTGCCTTTCCTTAAAGCCTTTAAGCAAAAGGTCATCTCATCTAGAGATTCATACTATTCAAGTAATTCAAATTACTTTAGGCCACTGGAGGCCTGAACCCCCTAAATGTGAGAGAATTATTTCAAGCACACACGATTGTAAGTCAACAGGAAAATCTCAACTGCACATCAGAGAAGACATTTTGTCTGAAGTCTGTAGTTTGCAAAGAAAATTAAATCAGACCTGTTTCTACATGGTTGAGCTTCTATATGAAAGGATTGGGTTTTTTCACTGTACAGCACGCTCTCCAATCTGTGTACACTAGTGATTAAAATATGTACAATATGATGAAATGTGATCTCATATCCTATTTGAGTGGCCAAGTTAAATTAGAGGCAATTAGGACTAATTTGGCTTGAGATCACAAATGTGCAGATGAAAGTTATTATTAGAGAGCAGGCAGTGTAGCTTTATTTGATTTTTTGACTTTGAATGGCTAATGTGTTCTTACCTTTGAAGATCTGAATTACTAAAATGACAGCAAAATAATAAAAAGATCAAAGTTAAATTGATTTTAAAGTTTAAATGGATGAATTAAAGTGAAGAGGTACAGATTCTTTTTTTAAGCAACTGGCAAGAACTATCAGCATTTCAAAATACCTCAAACCTTTTGTAGTTATGCTTTGTGGCATAAAATGCATGAAATGGAAGAAGGTTCCTAAATTTCTAGTTCTTTATCTTGTAACCTGAGGAAGCAAAATAACTTTCTATTTCTAACAGGGATCTCTGCAAACCAATGGGAAATTCCTTCTAATCCTGTGTTCCTGAGATGAATTGTATTTTGTCTCAAAGAACATTTTCAGTCTATTTTTTTTCAGCTTTAGTCTTCATGACTCTAGACTTTCAAGCACTTGTTCAGCAAACAAAATAGAGAGATAAGCTTTGGACTCATTTTGAATACAATTTTACACTTAGGGATTGCCTGTTAAAGTCCTTCTTGCTATTCTTCTAAGGCAAATTATTCCCACTTACCTAAATATACACTGTATGTATCTGTGCACACATTTATGAGACTGTGCCTGAGTTCTCTAGTCAGAACACAATAAGAACTTGGACAAGTCATCTAACTGGAGATCAGAAAAAATAATGCAATATTTTTAATGTCCTGTACTTCAGTCACAACCACCCCAGGCAATGCTATAGGCTTGGGGAGGAGTGGCTGGAAAGCTGCCTGGAAGAAAAGGACCTGGGAGCACTGGTGGACTGCCAGCTGAACATGAACCAGAACTGTGCCCAGATGGCCAAGCATCCTAGCCTGTAGTAAAAACAGTGTGTCCACCAGTGAGCTGGGCACTGGTGAGGCTACAGCTTGAGTGCTGGGTTCAGTTTTGGGTGCCACAGTATAAGAATGACATGAAGGTGCTGAAGCAGGTCCAGAGAAGGGCAGAGGCTGGTGAAGGGTCTGAGGAACATGTCTTATGAGGAGCAGCTGAGGGAGCTGGGATTGTTCAGTCTGGAGAACAGGAGGCTGAGAGGAGACCTTATTGCTCTCTACAACTACCTAAGGTTGCAGTGAGGTGGGTGTTGGTCTCTTCTCCCAAGTAACAAGGGATAGGAGAAGAGGAAATGGTCTTAATGTGAACCAGGTCTTTCCTGACAGAGTGGTGAGGCACTGGAACAGGCTGCCCAGGGAGGTGGTTGAGTTATTCCTGGAGGCATTCAAAAAATGTGTGGATGTGGTACTTCAGGACACAGTTTAGTGGTCATGCTAGTGTTTGGTTGACAGGTGGACTTGCTGGTCTTAGAGGTCTTTTCCAAACCTAATGATTCCACGATTCTGTAAATAAGTCTGGCTCTTTACTGTGGAAAAAGCTTGTCATAGAAAAAAATCACTTTAAAAGAATGTTGTAGTGAAGTATTGGAGTTAAATGGTGACTTTCTACCTAGTGAGCAGGTTGGTTGTGTAAGGTGAAGGCACTTCTCTATATTCTTATATTTTCTTAACTGGCCCAATCCTTAGGTCTCCAACTGCTGATCTTTCTCAAATAGGATTGACTTGTGTCTTCCAAATTTTAAACTTGTCACCTTTGCCCAAGTGAACTGATGAAGAGAGAGCATTAAAAAATGGGAAGATAGTCTGGCTTCAAATGCTCTTGGCATGTAGTTAAATAATATCTCTTTGGCTAGAGAAACTAAGAAGTAAGTATAATTTATTTTCAAAAAGAAAAATGGTTTAAAGCCCAAGTATTGATTTAACAGACAGGTTGTTAGGATGCTGTATCAGCACACTCTATGGAGCAGTGCCACATCTTCAGAAGGCACCATTTTGGTTTGTATGTTCACTTATTATTAAGACAGGGCTGAAGATGGTCAGACTGGTGCCAGTTCTTCTAGAGAGGCTCTTGGCTGGTGCACAGAGATGTATCTCAGCCTAAGTAGGTCCAAACCACTTATTAAACTTTCTGTTTGCATATTATCATCTCCTCTGAATTGAGAATGGTCTCAATTTATGCTGTTGAGCTCAGGTCATTGTGAAGAAAAGAATACAACGTTAAGACTGAAAGATACGCACTTAAATCAGTTATTTTACTTCTAGGCAAATCCTAAAATCCAATATTGTTAAACACAGTTGGTCTAGGTCCCCCTCTTTAGAAGGCGTTAGTGTCCCCAACCCCAGTCCTCCTAGGTTTAAGAAACATCTTATCTTCTGAAAACACAGATTATGTCTTCATATATTTTTATTACCTCAGTTCGATCGAGCTTTCGTGATGTGTTATCTGAACTGCTTCAAAGAGTTTCTCCATATGGAGCCTCTAGATCTGTTGTTTCAAGATTTGTTCTGTTTAAGGGTAAAATTTGTGTTAACTGTATGTCAGACACATAACCTGTGGGTTGTACTTCTAGGTTGTTATTGATTGCTGCTAGACAGTAGCTTGATGAGGAGTTTCCCAAAGTATTCAGCCTTCAGTCATAAAACTTTCTGCATTGACAGACTGGCCAGCTAGGAACACCAAGGCCTGTATTACTGACTGGCATTATGGTGAGCTGCTTTTCTCAGTCACAACATATGAGAAATAATGTGCAGAAAAAGACAAATGTAACAACTAAATGAAAATATTTGTTTTCAACTCTAATCTTTCTCAAGATTCAGCACCCCCCCACCAACTGGGCCAGCCGAATCTGCCCTGCAGCATTTTTCATGCTATTTTAAAAAAGAGTAAAGAGGAAAGAACTATAAAAACCCACTGAATAGATATGGAGGAGAAGGAGATGTGTGTGGTTGGTGCATTACAGACAGATCAGAAAAGAAGTGCCTTTGAGAGGCTGGAGGTTTTCATCCTTTGAGGTGCAATTTAACCTGAATCACGTTGCCTGCATAGTAAGGAGTTGCCTTCTAAGGGTTAAACACAGGGTCAAGCAAATGCATGAGAAAGAATCAAGTTCTCTTGACGTCAGTACAAGACTTAGATTAATTTACCCCTTAATTGGATAGTAAGTAGAAACAAGGGAACGTCAGAGCTCAGTTGATTCCCTTTTTTGACCTTGAACTTATCCATTTGACACCAAAAGCACATATACCACGAGCAATTATTTTCTTTAAAATAGACCCTGTACAGTCTGTCTTACCTTTGCAGTGCCTTTTGAGAAGCTCATACAGAAATCAGGGGTTACTTAAGATGCTTTTTGACTTCATCTAGCTCCAGAGAGAACCCTAATGCAAAAATAAGGTGAACGTTTTCACTGCTTTGTCATCTGTTGTCTTCTGGGGATGTTAAGATGCTCTGTGTGTGTGAATACAGCAGACGTGTAGCCTACTAGTGTTGAACTGTGTGTGTGAATTGCAAATATGTCTTTTGAGAGTGAGGAAACTCGGAAAGAATGAGGTCATTGTGCATAATAAATCCCCCATATGCTTCTCTTCTGCCCTACAGCCCACAAGAGAAACATTTCAGAGAGAGTTACTTTATAATTTACATTCCTATTGTCAAAACTGGGAAATGAAGCACAGATATGGTATGAGGAATGGCTTGTTCGTTTCAAGTGGAACAAAAAAAAGAAAAAAGGATATATAACTGCTTCAAAAACAAATCTGAGGGTCATTAAATCAACCATATTTAGAAGAGGTGAGACCAGAGGCAAGGACAAAAGAAAATTTAAACACAGTATATTTTTTTACTGCTGTATGTAGCATCTGTGCAGTAGCAGAGATGTTAAATTAGCCACAGGAGGGCTCTCCTGTTCTTTTTTTTGAAGAAATACATTAGTAGGAATTGTGAAAACTGCAGGGGGAAAAAAAACAAATTTCTATTCCCATAACAAGAATGTTGGGCATGCTGCCCTGGTTCACAGGGCATAGTCTGCTTGCAACTAAATATCATTTAAAATGTGGCATTAGCACGGTAACTGCATCCTTCACTTCTCTGTACAAAGCTAGTTATTAAAATACTGTCACAAAATCAACTAGTTCTTGACCAAGCAGGAAGGGAGGAGGACTCCAGCTGCAAAGAATTTCTCATAGAGCTGGGCACGGAGCAGGGGCTGGTGTTCAGTCAGGAGGTAACTCCATAGAGACGTCTGTACCTCTGGCCTCTTGCCCACAGAAGGATTAACCACACGCTGACATCTGGAGCTACACAGCCTCCCAGGGCTGTGTTGTGGCTAAGCAACAGCCTGTTATAGGAAGTCTGAGGAGGAACTCTGCTTGTTGGCAGCTCCTGCAGGATTTCTACTTACAAGAGGCAGAACGTCCCCAGGCGTGCTGATAGCAGCTTACTGAGATATCTAATTGCCTTGCAGTCCTGCAGTTAGTCTCCAAACAGCCTTAGGAAGCAGGCAAGAAATAATAGCCTCATTTAACCAGTGGAGAACTGAGTAGCTGAGCTCGGGGAGGGATTAACACACACAAGTCCAGAATCGTTATCCAAATCTTTTGCCTGTTCCCTCCCAGCAGCATCCTGCTCCTGATACCACCTAAATTCACTGGAGGCCTTCATGTTCTGTTTGAAATTCTAGAAACACTGCCTGCTGTGCAAATATCCCTGCTGGCCTCTGCCTGAAGAGCTAGGCTCTGTAAGCTAAACGGCGTGGCATCCCTCAGTTCTCAAAGGGGTTTTCAGGTCCAGGATCATCCATCCTGCTTAATTGTTAGCATTTTCTCTGTCTCAGTTTTGGCCTCTGATAGTCTGCTGCTTCTCAAAGAAGTCACAGAAAGGAAATGGGGTATAGCGTGTGTCAGAAACATTTCTTCCAAGCAGCTTTGAGGCTCCTAGGTTTGCACTGGAGAGAATTTAGTATATACAAGCCAAGTTGTGCACTTGACCTTAGGGCAATGAAAAATTTTGTATCTGCTCTGTTTAGCTGTATAGAAATAGATATTTGGATCCTCAGAAAGAGCAGTTGCACATTTTCTGCTCAAGCTTTGAGCTGAGGCTGTTGTGAACTATTATTTTAATCTTTCATAGTAGCCCAGTGGCTACTAAGAACACTAGCCTGTGTATATGGGAGACTAGAATTTACTTCCACCAGTCTCTGAGCTTTCTCTTCCTACAGAAATATCCAAACATCAGGTTCAGTTTTGGTATTGCTGGTTTTCATTCACAACATAGCATTTGTTCTCAAAACTGTCATCATGTGGGCAAGAACATAAAATTCAAGACAAAGATAAGCAAGATGGAATTTATTTCTGTAGGCAGAGGTTAAAACAGTCCTTTGGGGTTTGGCTTAGAGTTCAATTTGGCTCTGCTTTGTTAAAGGCTATAAAAAAAAATGCATGATGCTCCTGCCACAGCTGAGTTTTAACAGGAATGATGATCACTTTTCCTAAAGAGCTCTCCGAGGCTTTTCCTTCGTTAGAAACCTTGCTGTAAGTTTTCAGTCCTGATTAAAGAAAAGAGTGTTTGGTTGGATGTGAAACTTCTGGAGAGGGGAGAAGCTCATATGCAGTTCTTTGTTTAACTATGTTGGCCGTTGGCTAGCTTCAGGGAGTTTCTTGCTCAGTGGCTTTCTTTTATCCCTATCTTTTGGAGAGTTCTGGTTTCTCCTCTTATACAGAAATCCTAGGTACCGAGGTACAAATACAGTTTTCTCTTTGAGGCACTATTCAGTGTAGTTTAGCTTTGAAGCTTTTAGGTCTTTGACTAATTAAAGTTATCAACATGTGGGCATAGCATTAACATAGTAAGGTATTGGATCTGGTTTCTTAGACATTTACCTAGGTGCTGGCTTGTCCTTCCCACCTTTGATATTCTCCTTTTTCCATGTCTCTGCTCCTCTAGACAGAATGAGAATTACCGTTCCTGTAAGTCCTAACAGTACAACAATTTAATTCCTTAAAGATCAGAATCTGTACCGTCGGTGTCTTTTTTAAAAGCCTTTTCCCAGAAAAGGAGCTAATTTATTCTTAAGAGGCTAGAGTGTTAAATGCAAACTGCTCAAATGGTTTCCAAATAGGACTGAAGGACTTTGCTTCTGGTAATCTTGCCATCAGAAAATGTCTGGATCAAAACAATGCAAAGTCTAGACCTTTTCTTTCACTCTCCTCGTCAGGTAGCATAATTTTCACTTCTCAGTCAAAGTTGGATTAGTGATTCTTTCCCTCTTTCCTTGTCAGAGCTTGTATGTTTGAAGTGTCAACACTTCAGTCCTTGCTTTCTGTAACTGTTTTCCTTGCATTAGCTAAAGCTGTAAACCATTTTTCTTCTCTACCTTTTCAGTCTCTGGTTTGCCTTAATTAGACTTTCCCGTGTATTTATTGTTGCACTAAATATTCAACTCCAATCCTGCACCTTTTCCAACACATTCATTTTAGCTTGTCTTTCATGATATTGTTTTCCTACACCTTGGTTGTTCAGGTGAGGTTCACCTGCTCTAGTGTTAGTATTAGTCTTCTGAAGTAATCAGGCTTAGACAAGGGAAGATTAAAGGAAGAGGAAGGAGAGAATAGAAATGCTCCCTATCTTACTGGAAAGGAGTAGGAATGTAATGTTTCCTTTGCTACTGCAGTTCTAACTTCATGACCTGAGCAATGTAATTTCCTCCTAAGTATTCCTCTGGTGCAGTTTTAGACTGCAGGATCAAAATAGTCATTGCCACTGTCATACTCTTCTCTGTCAACTGATACATTCAGAGTTTCTGGCCATAGTCTCCCTTAAAATGACCTGAATACAAGTTTTAATAATGTGAGGAGGTTTGTGGATTTCAGAGATGAGGAATGGTTATTTCCTAACATTCCATTCACTGGAGGCTAATTTTGGCATTTAAGCTGTTTTTTAGAGCACCGCAGCAAAGCCACCTGAAATTCTTGATCAGTTTAAGTGTCTGCTGCTTTTGTTTTTAGTGCTGTGTGATATTCCAGCCATCTGGATAAACCCAAGGTCCATGAATCTGCAAGCCATTTGGTGCTTAGGTCACCTGCTGTTTGTGGTATGCCACACAAGCATTCATTTCGTTCTGCATCAGCTGCTTACGCACAAAATTGTAGGAAAATAAAGCTAAAAAAAAAAAGCTTGGCAATTTATAGAGTCTGTTGCTCTCCCACAACATTCCTGGCTGTCTCTTAAAGAATTCCCATGATGGAGATCCTGATCCTGTCAAAGCCATTTATTCCAGTTCTTTAGCTTTAAAAAGGCTTTTGGAAGTTCAATTAGATCTTATTTCATCTCAGGTCAATAATTTCTTGTCCTTCCTGATACAAACATGGAGAACAGGTTGCTGTGTTCCTTTTTGAAGACTGTTAGCATTGTCCTCCTAAAAAAATAGTGGAATTGTTTCATTTTCTCATCACCCATGGGATGTTTACCACACACACATCCACCCTTGACTGCACAGGGCACTATTGTTTCAGAAACAGGACATAGTGGTGGGGAGGATCTCTTTGGTTGATAAACCTTTTCCTTGAAAACTTGGTGGTGTTGACCAGAATGACTCATGCTCAGTTTGTGATCCAGTGTCATCCACAGGAGACCTGTGCCTAGCTAGTTGTTTTGCAGCTGGTTAGATCCATTTAAGTGCAAAAGCTTGCATTCATCCCAGCTTTTCATGGTTGGTTTGGATTATGATTTTGTCTTCCAGCATCCTCCTAGCCCTTCCTGGCTTTTTCACCTCCAAATTTGTTATCCATTTTGTATCTATTTGTTTCTATTGAATATACAGGGAATCCAACTAAGCCTAGCTGCCCAAATTGGAGATTCCTAAAGTCAGGAAAGGTAGTTATTACCTGAAAGATGGATAGTTAAATCTAGCTCTAATAAAGTAACTGAGAGCATAGTTATTTCTGAATAAGTCAATGCAATAAATACTTGCTTAACCATCCTCTACAAAAAAAAAACCAATCAGGCAAAAAAAGCAACACATCAAATCCAGTTGATTTTCTATATCGTCAAGTGGTGGCAAACACTTTGAAAGATCTGAGAGGACTCACTTTGTTTCTTTATCAAGCCATCAGTCTTGTAAAGAGCTGGGGACAAGGAGGATGGACTGAGAAGATATTGCAAACCACATAGATTCCCAAGGGAAGACTTCAAGGCTCCTCACCCATGGCAGTGCAACAACACTGCTCCTGGGTCCTTCTCTGTGTGCTGTCAAGCCATCAGTCTTGTAAAGAGCTGGGGACAAGGAGGATGGACTGAGAAGATATTGCAAACCACTGTGCAAACCACATAGATTCCCAAGGGCTTCAAGGCTCCTCACCCATGGCAGGGCAACAACCACTGCTCCCGGGTCCTTCTGTGTGTGCTGGTAGTACTAGATCAGATGTTTCAGCCTGCAGTGGCTCAGTGAAAGAGTAACCTCTCCTCCTTGTGTTTAATTTTTCCAAACATGACAACAAGTTTCAGATTTCCAGCATAAATATTACATGGGCCTCAGAAATTATTTATAATCAGTGCATTTGAATTCAGAACCAGCTGCAGAAATAAACGTCCAGTGTTCAGAGGCTGCTTTACTTGTAGCAAATACAAACTAAATATGCATTTTGTCAGTTTAGCACCTCTCAAAAAAAAACATAAGGAAGAAAGTGATAAATGAAAATATAAAGATCCAAGCAGGATATCAAAGTGCCTGAGGTTTGATGACTTGTAACTGTGCATAAGTAGTCAAAAAGATGAGTATCAAAATAAAGACTCCTACTATGCCTGCATTTATAAATAGTGATTTTTGAATCTTACACTGATATGAACATTTGTAAAGACGATATATTGAATAATGTGGAAGGTAATTAGTAACCTGCAAACTTCCTGTCCTCAAGCAGAACCTGATATTCTTTTGGTTATGCCAGTCCCTTAAACGGGGTAAGGAATAAGCTCAAGAAAAACAGTAAAAAATATATATTTTTTGTTGTCTTTCAGACTGTGGCAAAGTGGGTATGTTAGTGATGACAGCACAAAGGAGAAGGGAACAATAGTGACTGTGAGGTACTGTTTGGGGATTTGAGGCTATATAGGGCTATGAGAAGCTAAGTATGATGCAGACTGCTCAAAAGTTCTAGATGGTGCCTGGAAAATACTGCATATGTTCTGGTTATAATTATTCACTGTAGCTTTATGTTTTTTCTGAGTCTTCAGAGAAAAAGATTCAGGAACAAAATTGACAATTTTGGCTCTTTGTTTCACATAAACAACTGCAAGGCATTGTTTGCTCCATATTTTCTTGAAGAGGACTTATTGCAGGACATTTTTATGTTTTATTAGGATACAGTTGTTTACAAAATTTAAAATTAAAGATATACTGCTGTCAAAGCAGTACCCATTAATTAAAGCTGCAAACCCATTTCTGTTCTGCTCAAGAGTCCAATTTCTAGTTCATTCATCTTTAGGCACAACATTAAGGGTTGGTGCCAACCTGAAGGTTTCTAGGGGGGAAATGTTGTATTCAAACTACCCTTGGAAAGAACACAAATACTCCAAGTGAGAAAAATGATCTTATAGTTTGGAGAAAGAGGTGCATGAAAAGCCAAATTTCAGGGTGGACTCCAGTCTTTAAAGTCTTGTATGGCTGAGGAAGTATATAGTGCACTTTGAGTGGCTTCAAACTGTTTGCTTACATAATATGCATGTTTCCAAACACCATGCTGTATATGCTGTCCTCTCTTGTGTGTTGTCTTTTAAGTAGCCAACTCAAATGAAGGTTCAGCACTTAGCAACAGAATCCCTGTCCTGCCACCTGATGGTTATCTCTGATGAAAATCATTCTCATCACATCAAACCAGAGGATGAGTGTCCTTCAACAGAGATGAGAGAAACCTAGAGACAGTCAGGAGGGGATAAATAACAATAGCCAGGTTTGTAGAAAACACAGCTTCTGAAAGGAGGCTGAATAGTTTGTTATTATTTAAACCAGATAAAAATAAAAGCAGATTAATTCTAAGTGTCTTCTGTAAAGAATAATTCAGGTTGGGAGTGCCCTAGGGGAAGTATTTAGTCCAACCTCTTCCTCAGAGCAGGGTCAATGCTGAATTCAGACCAGGTTGCTTAGGATTTTGAACAGTCAGGTCTTGAAAACCTCCAAGGAGGGAAAGTCTGCAGCCTCTTCCAATCCATAATGGTCCTCATAGTGAAAATTATGTCCTGATGTCCAGCCAGAATCTTCCTGGTTCCAGTTTTTGGCCACTGTCTCTCTTTAATTTATGACTACTACCTCCTGCCAACACATCTCAGTAAAAAGCCTACCTTTATCTTCTTCATAATTTTTCTTAGATATTCAAAGGCTGCTATTAAGTCTCTTTTAAGATTCAACCAGCTATTCTCCCCATTGAAGACAAAAAAACACCACCAACAAAAAAAAATCCAACCCAAGACCTCAGCAAAAAGAAAAACAACAAAAAAACCAACCCCTCAGTTGTCAGTGGAAGGCTTATGTTCAACATCAGTCCAAGTACTGAGCACAGAGAGGCCTGAGGATGGTGATGTCAGCAACCTCCTCTGTCATCAGTGGCTGTGAAGAATAAATTAGAAAAATGTATCCACACCCATGGGGTGGCAATTCCAGGGGGATACCCAGTGATCCCTTAAGGTGCCTTCCAGCCCTGCTTTCTGCTGCTTTGATTCTGTGCTCAAAGAGCATGTGTATCCAAGCCCTAGTGCCAGCTTAGGGCCACAGAGCTATGTACATTGGAAGACTGAGCCCTTGGTGCATAATAAATTTCAGCACTTATTAATATTTTAGAAAGAATGCTTGAAAATCACCGGGGAAAGATAGTTATAATGGAAATAATGTTGTAGCCTGACTTATTGCAGCGTTAGCAGATGTCTGTTCTGCTTATGACTAGTCACCGGAGATAAACTGAGTGTGGTGACTTTTTGTTTTTAAACCTCAAGGGACAGGTCTACCCATAATGGACCTTTAAAAAAATCTGTCACCTCTACTGACAGCTGACTCTAATTCTTTGTATTTAATAATTTCTGTTTAATAGTGTTTGTCCATCTGTCTAAATATCTATGTGGAAGAGATTACTAATGATATTACTATAGACACGGTATTACTACAGATACTACAGGTGTGGAAACCATGACTTAGAAAGGTTTTCAAGCCTGATGTTATTAAAACAAGAAAGACAAGTTAGATTTGTTTGACATCATTCTCTTCCAAAGCATGTAGGAATGCAATGTCTCCCATGGAAAACAGTGAACCAAATTGCTCAGACCTCTCTCTTTAACAGTTAGCTTTTCTAGAGGCATACATAAAAGCACTTGAAGGGCTCCTAATTAGTGGCCACTCCTGGAAATTTTGCCTTTCAGTTGCTCTGTAGGGGGACACTTGACAAAGATGAAGTGGTAAGCCAGCCCTGAGCAGTCTAACCCATCACCTACCCCATTCTGCACTGGGTGGCCTATGGATGTATCTGAAGCAGCACGAAGGCAGCATGCAGCATAAAAGCCAGGTATAGCTTTGTGTACCTTCAGACAGCAGGGACCCTTTTCTGACCTACGTGTGAAACATTGTTCTGGCACTCTATTTTTTTAAATCCTTCACCATTCTTTTTACCGTCCCCATTGTATTCTCACAAAGAAATGTGTTTCCTTCAACAAGGTTTTCATGCCCAGTGAAAGAACAAACACCTGCTCACTGTGTTCATTTCTACTCTGCTGCCACAACCCGTTGATTGCACAGGGAGCATTTTGCTTCCCATTAGAGTTTAAATAAAATGGTATGCTGGCTACAGGGGGAATCCATTAGCCTTAAGCAGTCTAGTCACTGTTAATTACAGGTCTTAGACTTTGGGAAGCTGGGTCAAAATTCCTCATTTTTCAATAGAAAGCTATGCCATTTAAACCCTATCTTCTGTGCACCTTTCATTCATAGTTCTGCTGCTCAAAACTCAGCAGTGACTCTTCTGTGGTAACTGAGCATCTTCTTTTTCAGTCTCTGCTCAGAACAGAACCTAAAGCAAAAACCTCATTAAGCAGAGTTCACTCTGCAGGCAAGTCATTTGTTTAACAGTTTGCCAGTGTGAAGTGGAAAACACCTTGTAAAGTTGAAGCTTGTAATGTTATCTGAGAAAAGGAGCTGTGATGGAGAAACTGGGCTGGTGGAGGCAGTTCGGAAATGTTTATTTCAGTGTTTGAGGATTCCTCCAGAGCAAAGCTTGAATTTGGGAGGGGAGCCTGGGAGGGATTTTTATTGAATATGTAAGCCTTTCAAATGGAAATGCAAATTTTATGTAAAACTGTTAAGTCAGCTGTCATTTTGTGTTAAGCTTTAAAAAAAAAAATAAATATGAACACAATGTTTTGCTTTTTAAAAATCATTTCTGCCACGTAGCTGAAGGAAATAATCCATAGAAGCCAAAGTGCATGGCTTCTGCCACCCACCCTTCTTGCAGAAGTGCTTTGAAGGGGGGCTGTGTTTGCAGGAAGGATGTGTCCTCCCAGCTGAGTGTTTTTCAGCAGGGGAAGTCCTCCCAGCTGCCACCCTGGCCAGA
>NW_008620959.1:0-17627 GCF_000691845.1 Merops nubicus | reverse complement strand
CCCGGGCCAGCCTCAATGTGGGCAGCTGGGAAGCAGCTCAGCACGCTCTGCTGCCTGCCCCTCATCCCTATTCCTCCTAAGGTATGGGGTCATCACAGGGAGAGGAGAAGATAACTCTAGCAGGGCAAATATAACCCTGTTTTCCCCTTAGGAAATCTAAAGGGAGAATTGCTGTGACAGTCTGGAATTTTTTTTTCAATGTATTTAATTGTAAATTTTGCTGGCATCCTAAACAACAAATTATTCAGTGTTGGTGAGATAAGAGAAGTTGTCCTTTCCTGGCAGTACATTAAAATGTGTTAATGGATAAGAGCAAGTAGTCAGAACGTTTGCTGAAGGGCATGAATGAAATCCAGAGTACCGAAGCCATGAAAATTTTGGTGGGCTGATTCTGTGTGCAACATAGACTACAGAACTCCAGCAGAGAAGAACAAAATCACTGTCATGGCACTTTGTCACCCGTTTCTGACTTATTTAATTTTATCCCTTGATCATAAACCAATAATTTTTAATATATATATTCTATATTCTATATTATATATAGTGTAATATGTAATATAGAATATATAATAACAGGTGTATATACATTATATATATAAGATATATATTCCTTCACTCAGGAGAGTCTCAGTTAAGTGATTTAGGTCAGATATCTGCAACATTGTCTAAACACAGATTGGTTCAAGATAGTGAGTTTACCTCCACTTTATACTTGTTTTCCCATTAAATTCCTCCTAGACTATTATTTGCTCATGAACATTCAAACCAGTAATAGAGAAGAGTTTCAGTGAAGTAGGAGCTCAAACCTCATTCAACTTTAGTAAAGAGCCATTGCACAAGGGTTTAATATCAGAAATCTTATAAGCTGCTAAGTCTGTTGGAGGATTTTAATGATCAGTCTTTGAAGACATTGCAGTACTACTTTTGTTGATGTGTTTCTAAAATGTACCAAAAATGGCAGAATCTCTATCAGACTTTAGTAAGAAAAAGATAAAATGAGAATGTAATGTGGTCATACTGTGTCTGTACACGACCCAGTCCTCTCATCCTCAAGTTCCTATACTTTATGGGAAATAAAGCATGCAGGTTCTTGCACAGTGAGTATCCAGCTGTGAGCATATTCTGTTCAAATTTATCAAATAACTGATATGCTTAAATGTTTCAGTAGATTGGTACCTCTACCAGTTTTTCTTTGATAATACCATATAAATGGCAGAAGAATGAAAAAGGATGGGTTGGGTTTATATGTGTCAGTGCAGAGACAAATGTAACATTCAGGTGACTTGTCTTTATGACTCATCTTTAGAATGACAATTATCTGAAAGTAATTGAACATCATTTCATGTAAGGTTAACGATATTTCTACTTTGAGTTGAATACAATACAGATTTTGCTAGAAATACAAATCTAAATGTTAATTTTCTTTGATTGTTCTTCTAGAGCAATTTCCTGAGAATCTATTAAGCCATAAGCAAGATTTTATTGAACAGAGCAGTCTGAGTCAAGGTAAGCCTAACACAATTCCATTTCAAAGGTTATTTATTACCTAATATGTCAACATCCTTACAAAAAGTAGGTGTTCGTTCGTTCATTTAATTATTATTATTAAAGTTCCAAACGAGTGTTACCTCCCAACTTAGAAACACAAAGGATTCTTCTCCGTGATCGGCAGTCATGCATCAAATCCTAATTATGGAGGTACTTCCCTCTAGTGGACAAAACGATATTTCTGTTGCAGTATTTTTCGGTCCTTTCCCAAATTTGCTCAGGATTTAAGGAATAGCACGCCTTCATAAAAGTAGGGAGCAGGAGTGGGGAGAGCAGGATGAGGAGGGACATGTCTGAGAGATGGCTCAGGACTAGTGCTGCTGGGCACAGCCAGCATGTGGGCTGCAAAAGTGGGCGACTGCAGGGTGCCACCACTTGCAGTTGCTACAGGAATAGTCATGATAGTCAAAACAAAGCTGCCTGAGGAGCTGCAGTAGGCTCTGCTGATGCTGTGAAACTGGCTGAAAGATAAAAAAAGTAGATAGATTTCAATATTGATAAATGCAAAGTAGTATAGCGGAGTTAAAATAAGCAGGTACAGTAATAGGCTCTGTATCAGCTCTTACCTGTCAGGGAAACATCCCAGAGTCACTGTGATATTGATGTTTGTTCTCCAAAAATATCATCCATGGTAGAAAAGGTCAACTAAATAGTAGAAACAATTAGAAAAAGAATGGAATTAAAAAGAAATATAATACCCATGTATGCAATGCTTTTGAGATTATAGTCCCTCTGTTTTAAAGATTAAGAAGAATGACAGAAATGAGGAACAGCTTCTATATGAGATGAGACTAAATCAGAGTCAAAACCAGTAATGAAAATACAGGAGGATGCTCCAGCCTGAAAAAAGAAGCAGCTAGAAGAAGGTATATTGGAAGTATATCATATCATTAAAGGTAGGAAGAAGGTGAATAGGGATTATTATTCCCATTTTTCATATGGGAAGGAGTAAAGGATGTTTTAATACCCTCATTATCACAAAAGGTTGAAAGTATAAATTGCCTCCAGAAATAATTAAACGGACTTGATGGAATGTAGTTCTGTTGGCAACTCCTAAATACAACAGTCTCTTTGAAGATTGTGTCTATAAGTAAAACATGGACAGCCTCAGTCATTGTTACTATACTGCATATGCCCATAGGGTTTTTTTATACCCTGTTCAAACAGTTATATATCATTTGCATTTTGTATGGATACATTTGCCAGGTTACCAGTTCCTGAGATTTCTACAAGTCTTCCTTGTACTAGTTGGTTACATTTTTTTGTCTGACAGTTCCAACCACTGGTGATCTTCCAGCTGAAAGTATCTTTAAAAAAAACCAAAAGACCAGAGATTAAAAAAAAAATCTAACTGCAGTTTGTGTAGAAAAGTTTAATTATATGAATCTGTATCTTTGAAAAAGAGGGAGTTAATATTAAAGAAAAAAACAGCATCATCTTTTAAACAGTCCATCTTTTAAAAAGTCAATAATTTGATGAGCCTTTCCTATTAATGCATGGTCTGACCATCATACATTTTAATAAAAGAAATTGTAGTGAAAGGTTTTAACCATATGCTGTATAAATCAGCATTAAAATCTCAAGTCCTTGTATATCTTGCAGGAAAATGGTCTGAATAGAGTCTAGAAGATGCAACCCAGGGAGTCTGTGGAGTCTCCTACCTTTGGAGACTTTTAAGACCCATCTGGATGCGTTCCTGTCTGACCCTAACATTCTGTGATTATGAGATTCTCTTAAGTATAATGTGCATGTCTAAAACTCAGTGGCATAATATAGTTCTCTCTATATCAAGAGAATTTATAATACTTGTAATAATTATCAACATTTACCTTTCTCCATTTTGGCTTAATTACCAAAGCCCAGGAGCTGCTTAAATGTCCCCTTGATGAGTCCTTAGAAGAAATGAGGAGTCAGTAAGCATAAGAACAGTGTACATACATCCACGTTGCACATCACTCAGACATCTCATACATGAGGAAATGTTACAGCTTGCTAGAAGAAAAAAAGGAAGAGTAGCTGGAGAGCAGGAACGTTTGTGACTGATAAAGTGGGGCAGTAAAAAGAATGATGTAGCTGCATGTAAGAAAGGGTCCATGCAAAAATAAAGCTGGAAATGGAGGTAGAAAAAAAGAGAGAACAAACTGCAGAACAGCTCATTTATTTATATCTTACTAGAGTCTGAATAGTTTAGACTGAAATTTTCAATATCCACTGTAAATAATAATGATTAATCAAACATATTCTTTTCCAGTATTTTCTCCCCCTCAAAATGCCAAGTAGGTTATTTAACTAACAAGCTATTTCAAGGTTCAACCAGTGGTTGTTTTTAAAGCTTTGCTTATTTTGTCAGCTCATCCTTTCATGTAATGAAAACAAAAGGAAATTCACTAGAATATCTCTTCCTCTCTGTCTGTTTTTACCTCTGTCACACCATTCCCATCCTGGAAGAAAAGCTGGAAATACTTGTGCTATTCAATCTGTAGATATAGTGGTAAATGAAAAATGGTTAAACTTCCACATATAAGGCATAGGTGTGCCTGTGTTGCTCAGATTAGGACTGGGTAAGCTTCTATGTTTTGACTACACCAGAGATTTTAACTCACAGAAAAAGCTTCCTTACACTTGCTGCACAAGTAGCTAAGGACACTGACCACCACACAGCCATGTTATGGATGTTCTTGAACCCTTCCTAAAATCAAGCCAAGTTCTGTGGGATCTTCAAAGAAATAATTATCTATAATAATTACAACACCTACCATGGTGACAAGCAGATCTGCTTTTTCTGAAAGTGTGAGAAGGTGGGGAAAGTTATAAAGAGGGTTTGACAAATCTGAATTATCCCTGAACCTGAACGAGAGTACACTGTGCTGTACCTTCTTTCTTGTAGCTTACACACATTTTTGAATGAGGATGTGAAAATATTATTCTTTTTCCATAGAAAAATCAAAATCATTTAAGATTTCATTAAAATAACTCCCTGCTGTCATCAGGAGATGGCCCCATAACAGAGTCAGTTCCCCATTAAAAGCAGTGTTGCAGGACCCTTAAGGCTTTTACAAATTCCCCATTTCTTTGCTGTGTGCCAGAGAGATTCTCTGGCTAATGCTGCTCACTGGAAGAGAGTTTGCCTCTTAGATTTGGTTCTCAGAGAAGCTGCAAGTATTTCATGGTGAAATGTGCAGGATGTCCTAGAGCCTGATTGGAGTTCTCTGTGACCAGGCATACTGAACACCACAGTTAACCACCCCTGAATCACTCCTCATTCAAGTCAAGATGTAAGTAAAGAAAAATATTAATTTCTAAAACAAACAACACAGACACTGAAGTTTATCAAGACACAGAAGGCAGAAATTAAACATCTGTATTCAATCTCTTTGTGTGTTGATCAACTCTGAGCTGCCTCACCGTGCCACTGGCAGTCTGTCCCTAACCCAGGTTGTTGGGCACAGCTCTCTTGCAGTCTGCACACTTGGTAAATGTGCCCCCAAAACACATTCTTCGATCTTAAACCCCTTACCTGAGGTTCCATTTGGCTTCAGTGCCTCTTTTTCTCAAAGATTCTTGATCTTTAACAGTTCTGAAAGTTATTTTGCCTGTCTGCCTTCCACCTTCTGAAAATGCTTGTACACCTTCAGCAGAAGACTTGTGATCTCTTGTACGTGACTAAATTATTAGGAAATTGTTAATTTATGAATTAGTATTTTTTATTTATTTAGGAAAAAATGTTAAAATCTCATTGATTTTTTTTTTTCTGTATGAAACTTATTTTATATCCATATGTAAGCTACCAAATGCTCTGATATAAATACAGTTAATACATGTAGCTCATTACTGGTTCTGGCTCTCACTCAAAAGCAGGAACCTGGATGGCTCACCATTTTGAGGTGAGGGTGAGTTTGGGGCAACTGAATTCAAATAACAAATTGTTTGGTTTACTTCTTAACAAAAACTGCTACCTCTCTTCCCAGTGAGTAGAGCCCACACCATCTTTGAACCAGCAAACACACCAGAAATTACAAGCATGTTGCATAATGTGCCATCAGCATAAAGAACAGTATTCCTGTCATATGTAAAAATCACAATTAAAAAGATTTCAAGAAATAACACAATTATGCATTGAAAATGTCAGCACAGCCATTAGAGCTAGGAGAAATAAGAGCATGGTAGGATGATTTCTGCTCGGTCTGGAGTTGTTGACTAATGAAGGAATAGCTATGACTTGACTCTTTAGCATCAGTAAAGGGGAGGAGGACTTCAATATACCAGCACAATAGCCCTCACAAGGAAGGCAGGCAGGGCTGCCATTTCCATTGTTGTACTCCAAATCCAAGCAATGAAATCTGCTAAGGCACAAAATGTCCTTTGCTTGGAACATCATTCTGTTCTATGACAAGTCTAAGACAAGTTGGAAAAAAGAAGTTGAGATGAGGTGTCAGTGTGTTACTAATACTGTTCAGATCTATGAATCATTACCAACAGATGTAGATTAAATTAAAAATTTTCTGTAAATTACAACAGTGAAATTCAAGAGCCTCTCTACTGGTTTTACTTTGGTTTTCTATCCATGTAGCTGATAGAAGGATGGTGCAAAGATGCTAAGTTGCTTAAGTTTCCAACTGTGATTTACTGGTTAATCTTTGTTCAAGACACATGTAGGGCTCAAAACACATATCAATACTTGGGATTTAAGGCAGTTCAAAGCAACAAAAATCAGCAGTGTTGTGCCAAACAGTGTTTGCCTTAACAGAAGCTAGTAGTGCACAGGAGGCAATGAAACTTCATTTTGAATAAGGCACGAAGGGAAAGCATGCAAATTGCCTGCTTATCACAGTCTATTGTTTTGAAACTACTTGAAATGCATTTGAAGCAGGAATTCAACATGCGTTTGAAACAAGAATTCAAGATGCACAGTTGGCTTGAATCTTATAGTTTTCTTCCACGTAATTTATTACATAATATACATTACTTTTTTACTACTGGATAGTGGTGTGTGCTTCTCAGAAAGCATTTGAAATGAAACTGCCTCAACTCTCTGGCTTGCACAAAACGTGCCCTCCACCTTCTCAGACAAACACAGAGCAGTGCCCTTTGACTGAAAACAAGCTATTTGTTAGAAGTCAGCTTGAAAATAAAAAAAAAGAGGGAAAATTAAAAAACATATCTTTCAAAAACTGTGTGCTCTGGTTCATCTGTTTAATGTGGAGAGGTTGTAAAGTACAGAAGAGGTCCCCTCGGGTGTTGGAACTGATTCTTTTTTAAATTTTTATCTGCCACTTATTTCTGGATCATCTGAACTTTCTCATTTCTGTGAAACTGCAGAGCAAATTCTCTCCATCCTAGTAAATGGAGACCTTTCCTAAATCCATCATTAACTACTTGCTTTATGTGCTCTATTCTCCCTCCAAGTTCTGCTGTGTAATTCCACCTTTGCCATGAAGCCTTTCCCATTGAAATTTCTGGTTGAGATGAAGGGAAAAACAAAGTCAAGAAAGAACAGAAAGGAAGTTCCCAAATAAGTCCTCTCAAGTGACCTGTCAGTTTAAGGAAACACCATTTTAAGAAGCAAGGTTCTTAAAAGACTTAGAGATAGATAGAGACCCCCTAGCTGGGGTATAGGTGGCAGTCTAGTTCCAGCTGTTCAGCCACACCTCTTGCCATAACTTCAGGTAGCCTCACAGTCCTGTAAGCTGTATTCTGAACTTGTTAAAATATTCTGTCCTCTGTGTGCATGCTACACGTGTCTTTTCTGTAATTGCTGTATTTCTATGTACAAAGGAGTAGCCAAATTCAGCAAAGCACAAGGAACAAGTCTTGGATGGTCACTAAAACTAGCAGCATCCCCAGCTCTGGAGCTAACAGGTGAATTACTGGCATAGTTGCCAAGCCTAGACTCCGTTGCACTTGGTAATGTGTATAGTGATGGGCAAAGTGTCAGGGTGTTAGGATAGGTGATGGTGCCTCCTGTCAGGCTTCAGGAGGCTGCTTCTCCTCAGCTGGAGCTAACAACCACCAGGGCTCGCCTGACCGTTGTGTCTTCTACTTTCAGCCACCAGAAAGTGTCAAAGGGCAGAAAATACAGAGAATTTTCAACTTGGGAAGGACAAAGCAGAAAAGGCAAAGTGCAGTTATTGCTCCAAGACCTCAACTGAACAAATCTTTCTGAGTTAGCCCCTTGTATGGATTTTTAATAGAGCTCACAGTACTTCCAGAGTCGTGTGTCCCCCTACCCCCCAAACCCTTTCTTTTGATGTTTCTTCTCTTCTAGAAGTATGTTTCTGAGTTAGCCCCTTGTATGGATTTTTAATAGAGCTCGCAGTGTCAGTGTACTTCCAGAGTCGTGTGTCCCCCACCCCCCCAAACTCTTTCTTTTGATGTTTCTTCTCTTCTAGAAGTATGTTCTTGCCTGTTTTGAGTTCATAGCCATTTTATAGACTTCATTAGAAGATATGGAAAATCTTCTGTGCACATTTTTTTGGATATGTATGGTTTTGGAGATTTTGTTCTCTTGCCTTCTGTGTTTATATTTGATGTGTTTTTATGTAGCTGCTTTTTTAAATTTACAGAGTTATTTAAACTCATCTGTTAAGCTCTACTATTGTATTTGAAAATGGCAGTTCTAGTTACCATCCATTTTAATCATGAGCTTGGATAAATTTAGAAAAAAAGGAGGTAAATTCTTTGATGTACTTCTTAGAAACATCGAGCAGCAAAGGGATTTAAAAGTACTCCTTTGACCTGGAGTAGGTTTTCTGCAGATTTATCCCTTTGCTATGTGGCTTGGTGATTTGCTTTGTTGGTTTTTTGTTGTTGTTTGTTTTGGTTTCTTAAATCTGTTATCTGTTTGATATGTTTTAAAAATGCTTGGAAAATGGGATTAGCCACTTTAATGAGGACTTTAATGACTTAAATATCTCTGATGTTGAAGAGATACTAGGTACCTCTGGATACCTTTGCTAATTCGTTCTGCATTAAAATGATGAAACTAATTGTGAGTCTTACTTGGCTGTTCGGCAGGTTTTTTTTCTTTTGTGAGTTCTACTCATTTCAAGTTTTAATAGGTTTTTCAATTTAGATTAAATAAAACCAAAGCCAAGGGATAAAAAGAGAGAGTATTCTGGCTAGAATTTTTCAAAACCCTTAACTATAGGTTTACATGCAGTCACTAAAATAACTACAGTGTGTGATGCAGGTATCTAGGCTACCTATATAACCATTACTGTTTTGGCAATGCAGAAATAAATATTTTTTTAAAAAGGAGTGTATATGGAGTGTAAGGGTTTTTTTACAGTGTATATGGACCTATCTCATATGCAACAGGATCTGTTAAAAGCTGTCCCTGTTTGTCCTGAGCTGGTAGTACATCAAGAACAAATTTTCCCTAGCCATCAAATGTTTTAATTCCACAAAAAAGGTGGTTGCAGCCACTCAATCTAGCCAAAAGTTAATGTATTTAGGCAAATAACAATGATTTCCTTGGGCTTTGAATTAGATTCACATGACAATTATTTCTCCAGGAAGGCAGGCAGGCATTAAGATTGAATGTTAATGTTTGGAGAAAAACATCAGATCTGCTAGATTTTTTCCCCTAATGTTTAGGATTCATAATTCCCTTGTACATATGGAGATGCATTCTTTGTACACTTCATCAATTCCATATGAATAAGTTTCAGAAGCACTGCCAGCCCCAAAACTGTCCTACTAGCTATGCTGTGTGCTTCAATACCATGATGATAGCTACAGAATAAGAAACCTTATTAGATTTTTCTCTCTTATTTCCCACATACTGTCCTCAAACTGTTATAATACTATTTTTCAAAAAACAAATGTATTTATTTTTGTGCAAGTGTTTTAGCACCTTACAGCAAGGGGAAGTCTGTCCTACTTATTGCTTTTATACAATAGGTTTATTGAATACTCTACACTTCCCTTGCTCAAGAACCAAATAAAGATCTAGTCCATGACAAAGAAATGTGCACAAGGTCAGAGAAATTAGTTTTGTTCACAGTACATTGTCCTCAGCCTAATGTGCAGCCAGCAGTCACTACCAATGTATACTGCACATAGAAATCTGAATTGCTTTCTTTCTGCATTTTGCATTTTGCTTGATTTCCTCCCTCCCTCCTCCACTGGAAACTGCTGCCTTTCCCTTTGAATTTTAGATCCCCCCACAGATTTTTATCTAGAATAAACCCTTCTGTGATGACTGCTGCCTTTTTAACTTCATGAGGCAATGGAGATGAAAAAGGTTGTATCCCTGCCTACCTCAGAGCTGGGTCCTAGGACCAGCCGTGAGATCTGAAGAATCTGGTCTGCAAAAGTTCTGGTTCAGCTGACTTGTGAAACGGGGCAATGTAATTTACTGATGTCTGCTCTTAGATTCTGATTGCAAATCCTGTGGTTTCAGAATCCTCCATAAACTCTAGGTCCTATTGTGCCCCCTATTGTGCCTTCCATGATCCACACTAAGGAAGGACAGTACAATGTACAGAGGAGCATCAAAATGCAGAGATGTGCTCCAAGTCCTCATCTTGATACAATCTCATGACACATTGAAGAAGTCTGCACTGAAACTGAGGTTGTAAGCAGTAAGACTAGATAAGTATGATGTTATGTCCCACTCCACCCTGTTAGAGAAAACTTTATCCACATTAGTCACGGTGTCCTCAGTGATGAAACAACTCTGAGTTGTGTTTCTGCCCCATTCAGATATATGCATTGTAGATATGCCACTAAAATCATGTTTTCAAGAGTACAGAACCAATTCTTCTAAAGATGGCTATGTCTATATTAGCAAAGAGTACAGTGCAACAAGAGCAGATCTACAGAACAAAACAGTTGGTGCTGCAGATGCAGCACCCACACTTACATATATTTGTGGAGGCAGTGGGGTGGGAAGGGTAAGCTCAGACCACCTCTTGCCTCGTCCTGTGGGCTGGCTGCCTCTAAGTGGTTGAATCACAGTAGAGGTGCTCCCTGGGCATCTGTTAAATCTGAATGTGGATCTGGAAGAAGCCAGGTTTGCATACTCTGGGGCAGCTTCACAAGATGAACCCCAGAATGAGAAATGGGCGTGGATTGCACATTTACTACAAAAGGACTCTCCTGACATGACCCAAATATTGATAAACATGCACCTGCTGTCAGCTCCCACTTCAGCATCGATATAGAAAGTACGTTTTCTAAAAACCTCAACCTTTAGATTCTTAAAATCATCTGAAGGCATGATCCATTAATACCAGCAGAAGAGTGATGTTAGAAATCCGAGTCTCACCTCGTAGCTTATATGGTCAGGAAAATTTAACCCTAATTGCTATATTTGCCATCAGAATACACAGCCATGAGATCTGAAGAATCTGGTCTGCAAAAGTTCTGGTTCAGCTGATTTATGAAATGTGATGTAATTTACTGATGTCTACTCTTAGACTTTGATTCCAAATCCTTTGGTTTCAGCATCCTCCATAAACCCTAGGTCCAAGAATTATTAAACAAGCAGAACATCTCCTTCCTTGCTTATGAAGCAAGTTTCAAAGCATAGAGTTTTAAGGCTGATTGTAAAACAATCCTATGAATTGAAAGACATTGAGTGTAATTTTGAACACTTTCTCTATAGCATTGTTTATTCTCTACCTACGATTTGTCTTTTTTGCTTTTCTGTGCAATGCCTGATGCTCAGTTTGATAACAAGCTTATTAAAGAGAGCTAAAATAGGAATACAGTTAATAAAAGGTTGAATAATGTTGCACTTCCCCACCATTTAGCAGGAAGGATGAAGTAAACATTAGTTTTGTTCTTTTTAGGAAGCTAATCTGATGAAAGCAGAGCTTTCTTTGATAAATTATATTTATTTGAAACGAATGTACAGGGCTTTGTTTCCATGTATGCTGTTGAATAAACCAACAGCAGATCTTCTTTGACCACAGCTTGCAGACTGATTGTGCATGTGCTCCACAAGCTCATCTTGAATCTTTCAGAGTACTCATATGTTTTTGTCTCTGAAAATTAAAAAAAAATAGGTAGAGAATGCCAACATCTATCCACACTTATACATACCTACACAAGTAGCACACGATGCCATGTAAACCCCTGACTGCCCTGGCACATGCATTTTTATTTAATTGTTACATGCAACTGAGTTTTGATGTAAAAGGTCGAGTTGTTTCATAAAGGAGCTTATCTCTTTCTGTTCCTTTTTTTTCTTTCCCCTATTTAAAAGGTGTGCTCACTTGTTTTGATATATTTCTCCCAGCTCACAGTAAACAAAATGAAGCTCAAAATGTGAAGACGTCTCTTCAGGTATCTGAAAAGTAACCTTGTTTTGAAGGAGGTTTTGTAATATGAAACAAATTTAAACAAGTACCAAAGCTGTGAAAATATCAAAATGAAGTAGTTTTGGCAGAAAGTGAAAGTTGAACAGCTTTCGTTTAGCACAAGAAGTCCCTAACCAATACTTTTAAATGGTTTGCTAGATAGCACGTCTGCTTCACTCAGCAGAGAAGACAGATTTTTCTTGAATAACACAACCCCTTTTGTTGGTTTGAGTTTTGGGTTTTTTTGGTTTTTAACATTTTAAGCTGCTTCTCTTCATGCTTTTTTTTAAGCTGCTTCTCTTCATGCTTTTGTTCAACAAAATCAGGCTGTCCAAGGACTTTTATTTTACCTGTAACCTGGAAAATTACATAGCAGCTCAGACTACAAGGGAAATATTATATGGTGCTTGAATTCTGTAAACTTTCACCTGTCAAAAGCCCTGCCTATTATATTATGATACACACAACTTGCAAGTGGAGGTCTAGTTTTCTGTGCCAGAGGAACGTTTTAATTATTTTGTTTACTAAACTGCTATTACCTTGCTTAGCCATTTAGCATCCTAACTCTGACCTACAAAATTATTAATGTTTTTTACATACATGTTATTAGCTTTCGTAATATATCAGTTCTGCTGTCTTCTCTGCACAGCCACCTTCCCCCTCATCAAGTTTGTGCCAAAACACAAAACTAATTTTAAACCCAGAAACTTTCATTTAAAATCTGCAATGCTAGAAATTTCCTGAGAAGTCATGTGTAAGGGAAGAAGAGAATTTCAAACAAGGAGCTAAAATGTGGCAGGTTGAGGACATGTTCTTTAACACATGGTTTGCAATTTGTAATTTAAAATGGTTCAATAGAAAACAAGCAGCTCTGGTACTGTGGCACAGATTACACAGTAGAAGGGACTGTGAATGTTCAGTCAAAAGAATTGGTGTCCGAGCAGGATTTGAGGACAGAGGGGGATGAGGAATGTAATAATTTACAGGATGATGTCCTACGTATAGAAAAGTTTGGTAAAATTATAGTTCTCAAACCTTTCTGAGGATTATCTGAAATGGAGATTAAATCAAATCTAACATTGTACAGCAAGTGATCCAGAAAAGAACCTGTCAGTAATAAGTTCCCAATTCTAATGCATCTCTGCTATTTTCAGACTGGAAATACCAAATAAAACTATGCCAGCTCAAAGCTAGAGCTCAAGATTTGGGGTTAGTCTGCATCTATCCATGGAGACACTCAATTTTGGTAGAAATCAATAATGAAGCTGGTAGCAGCTCTCAGGCAAACTATACCCTCTTTAAAAATCCTGTCTTCTGCATTTTGTATTGCTAAGACAACTAATGACCTTCCAACTTGTAGAAGCTTAGATGTAGAAAAGCATACAGTTCATTTCTGTCCTGACTTCATAGCTGTTGGCCCAAGGTTTGCCAGAACTAGAGGTAATGCTGAACTTGGCCATCCCAGGGAGGAGATGGCTGAGAGCTAGTCAGAGGCAGATGAATCCTGGAAAGTCCTTTATGTTTGTAACACTTTCTACTCTAGCAATAGTCACCCCTTTGAATGACCAACCATCTCTTTGTGCAGAAGCAGCCAGCCTGGCTTCTCAGGTGCTAGCAAAGGCAGCATGGCCATGCCACTCCCTAGGGCATGCCACTGCATTTTTTATGGATGGCAACAAAAGAAGCATCAATTCTGATTGTGTATGTCATATTTCACTTTCTGTAGAAGAAAAGGACAGCCTTTAAAATTCCATAATAGCGAGCTGAGACACAAATGCCAAAAGTCTTCTTATTCATGGGTAAAGAAATACAGTTGGCACTCATCCAGTTCCAGCTACCTTCGATGGCGTGACTGTGGATGATGAGTGACTCTTGTCCTTTATCCTAAGAACTTTAAGCTGTACATACTGCTAATACCACTGTATGTACAGTTAAGCTTCCTCTATTTCTCCTCAATCCTTGTCTTAGGTTGTGACACTAAATATTTTTGATCTGACAGAGAAGTAATCTGTTTTGTAGTTAAATTAAGTGGCACATGTTCAAAATTAAACCATATAAATCTTGAAAGATAAACTCTTACATAACAGTTTTGAGTAAGATACAAAGATTGCATAAAGCTACTTCCAAATGCCCATGACTGGCAGTGTGGCCCAACAACACCTCCAGAGTGGTACAGGCAAGGGTCATGGGGCAGAAACATGTGGGGCATGGTGAGGTTGTGTTGTAAGGATTATTACTACAAAACTATTAGTAGTACTTACAAGATGGGGTTTGTTTTCCAAAAACAGTGAGGATAAAAGCCCAGCTGCAGGGAATGCTAGAGCAAATTCCTGCAAACTCCATGCAATGGTGTTTTCACACTAAACTGATTTTTCTTCTGTGCCTCCCTCAGTGAATTTTCTCATACCTCACTTTTCTGAAGGGTTACAGTGAGAGGGTAAAGATTTTATTCACTAGCAAGGTTATGCACCTCTTTACACCTAACAAGTCCTAACAGCGTTCACAGCTCCAGGTCTGACCCTGAAGCTCCCCTGCACTCAGACCAGCTCTGACTGAAGCTAGCCATCAGCCTCTGCCTAGGAAAAGCTCTCGTGTGCCTCCTGCCACTGCTAGAGAGACAGCTGCTGAAGCCCAGTCTTCAGGGAAGCACCCTTGCTCGTCAGGGTTCACACCCAAAAATCTCACTGTCAGGGTGCAGAAAGGACAGGTGGATCCTTAGGGCTAGGGGAGAAGGGACAGCAAGGTTGAGTTTGCCTCACACTGCTTGATATATCCCCTACAAACTTGTGATCAAGCTCCCAAGTCAGACAACTGTTCTTACAGAGAGGTGGCAAGTCAAAAACCATTGCCAAGAAGAATGCTTTCAAAGCACCATGGGATTTGACTTCCTGCATCACGTGGGTGCTTTTGAAAATGTAACCCTAAAGATCTCTCTGTATACCATGTAGTCCAACCAAAATTTTAAAGTATGCTTTTTTCCCACTGGCTTCAAAGGGCTATGGATCGTACAGATTAATTTTTGTTAGTGTTTATATCAGTGAATCAAGGTCTTTAAAACAGCCATATGCTTCCAGTTACTCTTTTAATGCTGATTTTCCTCCTTTTTCAGATATTTTTTCTGTGGCTGTGTAGGTTTCAGTGACTTTGGAGATCAGTAAATGATCAAAATCAACAGAAAGTGAAGTTTCATTCTGTCTTATAATTGCTTATTTATAAACTCTTAAAGTTTAGAACTTACTGGGCTGAGTATTCTTTTCTTTAAATATTTCAGAGCAACAACAGTGACTGAAGATTATGATAAATGAACAACTGATCTTTTAAAGAGAGTTGTTAGACAAATCCTGCTAACATTACAAGGAATTCTTTCTCTTTCTTCATCCCAGGTGGCTTGATCAAGGCAATCCACTGAGCACTTTATTCTGCACATATTCATGTTCAAACAAAACATAGTTATTTTTGGACTGTATTTGCCTGAAATAGCAACATGACAATCTAGCCACTGAGTTGAGATAGTGAAGTAGTATGATGTTGGGCTTGACTTTCATAGAATCATAGAATCATAGGGGCTGGAAGGGACCTCCAAAGATCATCTAGTCAGACTTTAGGGAGGTTCTGAGGACTCTATCGAGAAGATGAGGAAAATTAATCCTGGTAGCTGATGAGGGACATCCTCAGGTAAACTTAAATTTTATGAGTAGTATGCAATGTGCAAAGAATGATGTTATTCAGGTTTCTTTGCATCCTACACTACAGACCAGCTCCAGTATTTGCAGAGGTTAAAATAAGGGCTTGTCCAGTGTGCAAAACAGAGAGTGCAGAGATTCCCGTGCTATTTCCAGATGGCTGCATCTGTACACCACTGGATAGAGAGATGGTTCAGGGTTTAAAGTGGTTTTGCCATGTCTACCTGTGCCTGAGTTCATACACCTCCCCCTGCTCTCCTCTGTGCTGGCTCAGATGCATTGCCCCACACTCCAGTGCACAGCCTAGCTACACCCTTTGCAAATTATGGGAAGGATGGGGGAGAACTGCAGGTTTCTCTGTTCTAATTTGAGTTGTACAGCAAAGCCTCTTTTCCCCTTCCCACTAGGATCTGTGTCACTCCCTGGGCAGATATGAAAGCAATGAGATGCTTGTTGCTACAGCTCATGCAGCAGTATGGACAATCATCCATTCCATCAGCACCTTATGCTGCCCCTGACTAATCCTTGTCCTGCTCCAATGTCTGTATTGGCATTCTGATGTGTGACCAGAGTGATGTACACCGTGTATTATGTGGTATAGGCTTTTTGCAGAAATTATGGTTAATAAAATGAGGTATATGCACCTCTTCTGTGCCTTTTGGCATCTACAGTTCTTAGGGTGTGCAAACCATGCCACTGTCATCTATATGCAATCATCTGAATATGTAAGCCATGCTTATTGGTGTTACAAGTGGGTGATCTAGATCACTGAAAGGACCATGTCAAAGGTATCAGCAAAAGTGGGTTTAATATGATGTTGTAAAAGTGCAACAGCAAAGTTTGATGCCAGCGTTCATTCTGTTGCTCTACAGCACAACCATCTGAACAATGATTCTAAACTGCCAAGACACGAGGTTGCCACACCACAAGGTTATGCATCATATCAGTCACCTGTGACCTGTGATCTGCCATTGGTAAAATGTTTCTCTGCCTCCAGGAGGAAACTTGAGAAGCACTCCAGCTCAAGGGGAGATCACCACCATGTGGCCACGCTGCCTAGCAGGGAGAGCTCAAAGGCAGATCACTTAGGCTGTCATATTTATGGAATAAAGTGGTTGGCTCATAGTCAAACTCTATGCCACAGCAAAGGTCTGTGTGAGACTCCTTGTACCCACAACTTTCTTTGTTCCTTGATAAAAGAGTCTTGGAAAAGACACCCATTATTCATGCATTAATCACATGATTGGTGTTCCAAGCTCATGTAGATTGTTGGTCATGGTGTCACTCTGCTCCTTTGTGGGTTTTCTAGAGGAGTTCTTGACCTGGCTACAGCTCAGGCTTTTATCTACTTTGGAGCCTCTACCAAACTACTGTTAGTTTGCTTAAGGGGTCAAGTGCATCTGTCACACTCCAACCTGTGACTATGGTCAATCCATTTTATCAAGCCATAGAGAGGTGGAACCTCTTGCCTCTATGTCATAAATATGTGACGTATTGGATATCAGTTGTAACAGGCCAATTATTTGATAAGCTGTTTAGTGTAAGTGCCAAAATGAATGCTAATTACATACTATGTTGGCTTGCTTGCAGACCCGTGATAAGCAAACAGCTTTTAGTATGAAATATTACTATTAATTACACCATTGGGTGTTTTCTCATGATGAACAAGGATTATTTGCTTCATTATGTACCAAACCTTTATATATAAATTGATTATAAGTAATGAGCATAATATTGTTAGAGCTAACATAATCACAACCAGATGAACCATTAGATTCAAAGTTCCTGCTGCTGTTGGTGACCATTTGGATACAGTATCCCACCAATGATACTCCATCCTTTTTCAGTCTTTCTAGGACATGGTGTATCTCCTTTGCATCATGATGGATAGGGATCAGGGCTCTTTGTCCATTGTTCTGGATTAGTTTTAGCAATTGACTCAGGTCATCATCTTGCAATGTAAGATTCATTCCAAGGGGAGCAGGTAGTAAATCTTGACAGAATGTATAGTTATATTGTACCAGTTGGTGGGTTGAACATCAGTTGAACAGTTAAAGTTGCAGCCCATAATTTTGGTAAAATTACAAAA
>NW_008620958.1:0-7537 GCF_000691845.1 Merops nubicus | reverse complement strand
GGACAGAGCTGCCCCTCGGGGGTGCTTCCCTGAGCTCCTGCAAGAAATGGTGTCCAGCAAGGGAGAGGGGGTGACTCCACGAGTGAGGGAGGTTGGTTGGGGAAGGCTCCTGAGTCCCCATCAGCACCTTCTGGCACTTTGGAGGGGGATGATGTTGGGCTGTGGGAGGTTAAATTGCATCCCTCTGCTTCAGGCTGGGCACACACTGTGTTGTTGGGTTTGTTAGAGTCAGAGGGTGAGTTTCAGGCGTGAGGCATGCTCAAGACAGAGGTGTAAGCAAGAGCTCCTCAGCCTCTGGCTTCCTCTGATGTATTTACATCTGCTTATTGACAAAGCATAATGAAATCTAAGCCAGGAAAAGCTGCATGCTGAAAAGATGTTAGAGAGCCCTACAACAGAAGCAGGACTACCTGCCTTAGAAGCTCCATTACAATTAATACCACACCCTCATCCCTCAGCTTTGCTTTCAAATGGAAAATTTGAAAAAAAAAATCACAATAACACAACCCTGCAGCTAATCTGGAAACGGGTTTTGTGCCAGCCACCAACATACCAAATGTTTAAACCTCAACAGTGCTGGGAAGAAAATGCTCGCGTGGATTAAAAATTGGAGAACTAGTAGAAATCTCAGCATCAGCTCTGTGCTGGGCAGCAGCCCTGTGGGGAAGGGGCTCTGCAGCAGCTCTGAGGTGTGAGGGTGGATGTTCCCTCCACTGCTCAGGGTGTGATGTGGGCTGGGGGTGGTGGGTGGAGGGTGCCGAGTGCGGCTGTATGGACCTTCCTCCTCCTCCTCCATTCCTCAAGACTTTTTAGAGTGACTTGTCCATGGGTGACGTGAGGGTGGATGTTCCCTCCACTGCTCAGGGTGTGATGTGGGCTGGGGGTGGTGGGTGGAGGGTGCCGGGTGCGGCTGTACGGAGCTTCCTCCTCCTCCTAACTTCCTCAAGACTTTTTAGAGCGACTTGTCCATGGGTGACCCCATGAGAAACTCATCCTCTTGTGGGTGGGGGCCCCTCCCCTGCCAGCCTCCAGGACAGACTTCCTCTGCTGTGGGTTGCTGAGGTGGCTCCGTGCACCACGGGGATCAGCGACTCTCCTTCGCCCGCAGGTTGCGGCAAGGGCGGCTCCGGAGCGCGGCTCGTTCCCAGGCGCCGGCCGAGCTCCCAGGCTGCTGAAGCTGCTGCCCTGAGGTGCCCGTTGCCCTGGGCTGCAGGATGGAGGGTGGCAGGAGAGCCCGGGTGGGCGCCGTTGGCTGGGTGTGCACAGCCTTGTGCCTGGCGTCCTGCGCGGGCGCCTTCTCGCACGGCGCCGGCCTCTCCTCCTGCGCCAACATGACGCCCGGGCACCTGCGTGTGCAGCTGCACAGCCCCAGCAGCACCCACCTCGCCCTCCACACCAACGTGTCCTCCTTCTGGCCAGGGGACAAGGTTCCAGGTAAAGACCAGCTTCTCCTTCCTGCCGCTGGGAAATAATTAATCCCAAGCGACAGCACACAGGATTTTGTGTATCTATAGGGGGGGGGGGGGGGGGTCCTCAAACCTTGCAGCTTAAAAACAGCTCCATGCTGCCTAAGGTGGTGTGGCCAGCAGCTTCTAGTCAAGGGGGGAGTAAAGACTCAAGTAAATTTTGTGTGTGCCTCCCAGCTGAAGCCTGGGCTGCTGCATCCAGCCTGTCCAAGCGAGGACAAAATAAGATGATTTTGCTGTTGTTGTTGCTGCACAAAGTTTTCGTTTGGTTTCGGCGCTACCCCTGGCGACTCCACTGCAAACAATTCACCCCAAAACTATGAGACCAACCTCTGTGTCTCGGGTTTTGTCTTGCAGTGACAGTGAGGAGCACTCGGGATTTTATGGGCTTCTTGCTCCAAGCTCGCAGAGTGCCCACCGATGAAATCACTGGCACCTTCATCTTCATCCCTCCTGGCTCCAAGCTCCTCACTTGTTCTGAAGGAGGTGACACCGTCACCCACTCAGACAAGTCACTGAAGAGAAACCTCTCCTTTGTGTGGAAAGCACCAGCCCAACCCATTGGAGACATCAAGTTCTTGTAAGAACACGCTGGTTCCTAACCAGAATTTGTGTCTTCTCAGTGGCTTCATTTGCCCGTCGTACTTGGCCAGCACGGTGATTTATGGATCTTGAGCCCTGTGTAGCTAAATAATTATTAAATGCTGCAACAGCATCCCAGCTGGCACATAAATCACCATTTCTATCTGCTTTTTATGTACGTGGTCACTGTTTTCTCAGAACAAATCCACTGGAAGATTGCAGCCTATTTTAACATTGGAAATATTATAATTATTATAATATTAATATTAGAAATATTAAAGCATAAAGAGAAAACTTTGATCATAGTGCCTGTTTCTAAATAACACACCCTGCAGGGCTTCCCTGCCTACAGGATAATCTTGTATGTCACTTCTTTAAGGAAAAAAAAAAAAAGTGATTATTTTAAAGTTAAAAGCAAAGAGAATTATTTGCATTAGGAAGAGAGATTGAGTCAAAACCTGGGTCAAAAACTGATGTCTCTGTTTTGCACCAAAGTCCCAAATTGTCCAAGTATTTTAGTTCTGATCTGGAATGAAACTAAAAGTCTTCTGTGTGGCTGCCTTAACTGAATCAGAAATATCACTGCTTGGTATTTCCAATTTTTGCCCATTGTTTTAGACTGGAAATTACTACTAAAACCACATAAAACTCAAGCAACAGAATAAACCAAACCCAACAAGACCTGTTCCTAGCCACCTGCTCTGATGCTTCCTTCACCCTCTGGCTTTTCACCCCCCCGAGCTGATTTCTGATGGCCTCTCCCTTTTCTCCCTAGCATAGCACCTAAAAAAATTCCTTGCTAGGCTTAAAAAGTGCCTTGTAAGAATCATTGGCACAGGAAAACCCGGGCTGCTTCTCCCTCAGCTAATTCTCAGAAGCCGCTGAGCAATCTGAGCTGAAACTCTCCCAAAATCTCCAGCTTAAATAAGGCTCTGGGGGTGGATAAAGGCTGCCCAAGGCAGCCTTGGCACCTGACAAAAAGCAGAGGGTCAGGCAGGCTCAAATATCACAGGGTTGAGAAGAGAGAGGGTTTTTTGTCCCCCCTACCTATTCTGCTGTTTGCACAAGTGGCATTGACTTGTTTTAATGAGTAAATACCACTGTTGTCTCCCTGCCTACGGAAGATTATAAGCAGAGCTGGCCCAACTTTTCCAAATGTACTTCTATGAACACAGTGAGTATAACAGCTTTTCCTTTTTTAATTTAAGTTCCCACACAGCTTTTTTTTGGCTGATCTTAATTAGGAGTGGTGGTTCTTCACCCTCTATCTTTCTTACAGCACCTGGTTTCTTTTATTTGGAATATAAAACGTGTGATGGGCTAATATTTGAAAATACTTCTGCAAAGCTTCTGTCTTCAGATTAAAACAGTCCTTGTGACGAGCTAAACAGTCAGATGTTTCATTAATGCTCAGGAGCCAGTAAATTCTTGCCTCATTCTGTCTTAACAGCATCTCCATAGTCCAGTCCTACTTCATTTACTGGGCGAGGATCGAGTCTGCTGCCGTGGCTCAGCGAGGCCAACCCAAAACAGCAGCTGGGAGCAGAAAGCAGCCTGACCCCACAGCCCCTGTGCCCTCACAGGCACCAGCTGACCCCCACCCCACAGGTATGGAGAGCAGAGGTTGGGGTTCCTTACCAGCCCCTTCCCACGGAGTGGTTGGGCAGGTGTGGAGTGGGAGTGACTCCTGTAACTCCTGTGGCTGTAGCTCAGCAGTGGTGGTGATGAACTCTTGGAGCCAGGGCAGGGGGCAGCACTCCAGGGGATGGAACCTCTTCTCAGGAGGGCACCAGAAAGATACAACAGGGTTGTCAGTTATTACAATTTCAATGTAGACACTAAAATGCAACATCCTCTACCTGAGAGCTCCCAAAGACAAGCAAGTACAATTAGACTGTTGTCTAAATAAAGGAATACATTTGCCTCTGAATGTGGCTTTTGCCCTTCAGGTACATATTAATTGTATTTGGTCAGTAAAAAGCTCCAAGAATTTGCTTATACCCAAAGCAGATGCGTTTCTCAGCATTTTTGGCACAGCATCAAGACTGAGTTTTAATTATTTCACTTGACCATCACTCAGGCAGCAGCCTTTGCTGCTTCACTTTCCAGCTGGGTTCCCACTTAGGATGAAACAGTCTGAAAATTAAAGAAAAAAAAAGTCACAGCTACGATTCTTCTGGGCAAACATTCCTTCAAATCCCACTCGGTGCCAAACCAACCCCAGACAATAAACTTCTTTCTGTTCCTCTCTCCCTGCTTCTTGCTTGGTCTCCCTGCTGGACAAGGTCCCACCTCTCCTGTGGCTGCCACCAGCACCCCCGCCAGCCCCACCAGCATCGTGGCGACGCCGGCACTGGAGCCAGGTTTTGGTTGGGGGGTCAGACACCCTCCCTGGGGGGTCAGACACCCACCCTGGGGGGTCAGAAGCCCACCCTGGGGGCTCAGAAGCCCACCCTGGGGGCTCAGATGCCCATCCTTTTGCTGAGCCCAAGCAGCTGGCCCGGCCTTCCCGAGCAGTGTCTGGCACAAGCAACAGGTCCAGCAGCCAGGGGCTGGAGCCCTCCCTCCCCACCCGAGACCCCGGCAGGGTGGACACCTTGAGAGGTCTCCTCTCCTGGGACAACACCTCCAGCTACAGCACCTCCAACAGGTAAACTAGGAGGTGGGAAGAGCTGATTCTCCATCCTTTCTGGGGTAGGAGAAGAGCTCCAGTTTCCCTGGGGATGAGCAAAGGGGTGTGTGTCTGGGGGAGGGGGGTGAGAGGGTGTTTGTGTGCCAAAAGTTTGAGAGATAACCCTTTGGAGGTTGCACGGGACAGAGAGTGACAGGGAGAAGCTCCCAAACTCTTCAAAACCCCACGCTGCCCAGGGGACTGAAAAATGTGACAAAAAACTTACTGACAGCTACAATATTATTCTGAAAGCACGTGGAAATATTCAATGAAACTGAACTCAGCAGAGCTACTCCTCCATCTGCAGGGAAAAGAAAGAAAAGGTTCAAAGCAGTTATGAAATTTGGGCTTGAGATGTCTGCTCAGAAGTCCTGGAGGGTTTGGGCCACATGAGCTTTATGCAGCATTTTATATCATGGGTGAAAATCAAAGCAGTTATGAAATTTGGGCTTGAGAATGTCTGCTCACAAGTCCTGGAGGGTTTGGGCCACACGAGCTTTACACAGCATTTTATATCATGGGTGAAAATGACCAGGAGAGGACTAAAAGGATCATTTAAAATTTTTAAATTGAAATAGGCCCAGTTAAAAATACAGCCCTGCAGTGACTGCGTGCACCCCGGGGCTGCTCTAGGGAGTGGGCAGCTCCTCTGGGCAGTGAGGGGGTCACCTCCTAACCCTCCTTTCCTCCATCCCCACCCCAGGGCAGGAAGCTCTGCCAGCAATGCCACCCCACGCCTGTGTCTGACCTGTGAAGGAGACAGCCAGGTAAGCAGCTGGGGCAGGGAGGATCCTCCTCCAGAGACAGAGAGGATTTTTTACCTGCTGTAAAAACAATCTGAAAGAATTTTTCCGTGTGTAGCTAGGACTGAAGGCTGCTGGGTGTTACTGGGCTGGAAATGTGTGTTGTAGGCATGTGGAAGGCTGAGCTGGACAGGGACCACCCGTGGCATTCACTAGAGGGCAAGGACTTGGGGCTGGCCAAGGAAGCTGTTGGTTTGCTTCCTGAGGGCAGGGCCAGCCCAGGAGGTGGCAGCAGGGTGGCTGTGGGTATGGGAGGAGGTGAGGGAGCTGGAGAGGGCAATTAGAGAAAAAGAAAAAAGGGGAGCAAGAGGAGAGAGAAACTGGAGAACACCAGGGCTGTGGAGGAGAGAGGAGGACAGAGAGGAGGGACATGGGACATGAGCATCTGGTGTAGCCCTGGAGAAATGGCAAAGAGGGCAACCAAAGGAAAGGAGTTACTGCATGAGGCAAGACCAGAAGAGCATAACAAAATGAAAATGTTGAAAAATTAGGTAAGAAAGGAGAGAAGTATGAAAAGTGAGGTGACACAGGGCAAGGACTTGCAAGGCAATTTACTTTTCAGTCCCAAATCCTGCTGTCTATCCCCAGAATATGCTGTTTGCATTTTGAGGGCAGGTGATCCATGCACACACAATCCTAACTTTGCCAGCCAGCTACTTTACAGTTCAGCCACTGAAAGCCTTTTATTTACTCCTGTATCCTCCCAGCACCTTCAGGAACCATCTCTTCCACAAAGGATGCTCTGACCCTCCCCTACTTTTGCCTCACAGCTTGCCAGGGCTTCTACCTGTCCCTGCCACACTGTCTTCCCAGTGAGCTCTAGAAATGGCTGTTGATGGTGGAGGGTGAGAGTTTCTCTGGTGTGATTAGTGGAGGTGTGAAAAAGCCTGCTGGGCTGGACAGGCTGGGGAGCTGCCAGCTCCTGAGGGCCAGCTCCAAATCTCAGTGGGGCCAAAGAGAAAACCTCCAGTACGTTTTGCAGGTTTTGGATGGGGGCTCAGTGGGAATGGAAAAGAATTCATTGGGGGGGCCTCCTAAATGGTGTGATTGTTTCACAGTCTCAGATGGAATCTGCCAGCAAAGCCTGCAGAGCTGGCATGGAGTGCCTGGCATTTTGTGAGGATAAAATAGGTGTGCTGGGAACAGGAGTGTGCAGGAACAGTCACTCCCAATGAAGTGGGTGGTTAAACTAAGCTGAGAGGCAGCAGTTTTTGAACTGGTTGTGTAGACTGAGAACACAAGACCAGCTGTGGGGAGAGTTCACAGGCTGTACGTGCCTGCCCCAAAACCACTGATGTCAAAGGCCACCCCGAGTCCCCTGGGCCCCTCTGCTCCACAGTTTGACCCACAGCCTCAGAAGGGTGAATCCCAGTGGGCCCAGTGTGACCCCAGGCACAGAGCTGGGCTGGGAAGATGGTGCCTGTCCTGTCACTGTGATGCTGCCATCACTCATGCTGGCCATCATTAAGGGATTTTTTTTTATTTTTGGTGATGATGGCTGTGAAAAATATCACCACAACGGGAGCTGCTGACCTTTACTCAGGCAGAGCAGTGACCTTCCTCTCTGCCTGAGCCTTTCACCTCTGCCTGGGCTCCCTGGGAGCAGCTCCCAGTGCCCTGTCCCTCCCGTGGCAGTTCTGGTACAGATGGAGCAGGGCTGAGTCTGCTGTGTTCTCCAGGAGCTGCTGAGCAAGCAGGGGGTGGAGCAGGGTCATTCTAAGGCCAGGAGAACACCCGGGTGTCCAAAATACAGAGCTGCACTGTATCATGACACAGGTAGTGAGAAATAACCAGCCTCTTTTCTCTTCCCCCACCCCACATCTTGTGGTGTTTTTGCTTCAAAGGGCACTACCAGGAGCGGGCACTCCTTGAGGGCCTCCCCAGAAGCCACAGCACCTCCTGCTGCCCTGGGCGATGCTGCTCTGCCCACAGCCTGGCCTGGCCACCCCGACGGCGCCAGCAATTTGTCATCAGCTTCGAGGCAAACGGCAGAACGAGAGCCGGCCCCGCGGCCA
>NW_008620957.1:23447-32320 GCF_000691845.1 Merops nubicus | reverse complement strand
CTTTGGAAAGTTGTTTTAGAAATTATCATCTTTCACCCCCAAACACATAAACTGCTTTAAGATAAATTTAGAGTACTTTCCACATAACAACTGTGTCACTTAGATTCACACACTAGAACAGTCCTGCAATCGTATAACTTTATAATGTTATTTAAGGAAGTGAGCTAAGAGTATTACATCATAGTGGCAGTTTTGCCTTGACGGTCCAAGAAGAGCAAGAAAAAAAGGAAAAAAAGGCAAGAAAAAGAAAACTGTACCAACTGATCATTTCAAAGACTTCCCTTTGGAAGGACTAAAATATACAGTTTTGTTTGTAAAATGATTTGGAGAATGGTCAAGTAGTAGAATTAGTAGTAGGACTCAGGGATGTAAAAATATTTGCCATAAAGTGCTCTCTTACAAAAGGCAGGATTATTTTTTTTTTTCCCAGGCGAGGTATTTTACCATTTTGCACCAATTTTAGAATCCTCTGTGATTAATGAATTAGAAAAACAGAGGGGGATTTGACACAATCCTAAATGGCATTTCTCTTCAGTCCCACCCTTGGCCAGTCTCAGTCTGCTTTGATCCCACCCAGCAGGTGGGGACAGTAAATCCTCTAAAATTCCTCTCCCCACTCCCTCACTAGCAGAAGACTGCTCCACACCACATCACACGGGTAAATCAGTTTCATGATGATTCAGAAACAAACTCCTAAGCTCTTTGCCCACACTGCTGCCCTGGATGGACAAACCCTCCGCTAACCCCACCCCACCCATGCCACCTCCACTTCTTCTGCAATACAACCTGGTATGGCCCCAGTAATTCAAGGCATGTTTGTACACCTTTACTGGTAGGACTTTAAGACCAGACTACTATAACCAAAGCAGGAGCATTTACTCCAAAAC
This sequence comes from Merops nubicus, assembly GCF_000691845.1. Classification (NCBI taxonomy): domain Eukaryota; kingdom Metazoa; phylum Chordata; class Aves; order Coraciiformes; family Meropidae; genus Merops; species Merops nubicus. The sequence continues at coordinate 31,433 of NW_008620957.1, read as the reverse complement.
CCCTGTGGCAGCAGTACCTTCTGTGAGAACATCGAAGCGGTGAAAGGCAACTAGCTGAGCAATCCCTTCAGCTTGCTCAGCTCGAACTAGAAACAAATCATGAAGTTTCTGATATTTCCCAATTGCTTATAAAGGATTTGATTTGTTTAACAAATAAGGAAAAATTAGAAAGCTAATTCAGTAAAGGATGGAAAAAAGCCATACAGATCCAACTGCCTTTTAATGTTTAACTTATTTATGTCAGCAGTTATTTTTTCTGTTCAACAGCCTATCATCTGCGCAGTATTTCTGAATGTCCTCTGAAAAGCCAAATTTCTTCAGATCCTCATGAAGTCTTGGCTCCATCTCTGTTTAAGTGTGCATTATGCTCTTCCCCTTTGCCTTCTCATATATCCCTCAGTTTCTACACATTTGTTTTCTCTTTAGTAAACACTGTACTGCATTTTGACTCCTTTCTCCAATTCACAGCAGTTTATTTCATGCTTTCCAGGCATACCCAGCAGAGTAAAAAAAAAACCAGGAGAGTCTAAATTACTCCATGTCTGTAGGGAATTTAGGGAATTTTACAGGGAGAAAAGATCTGGTATTTGATTGCTGTTGAGGAGCAGTAGATTGTAGAGATGAATGGGACAGCTGGAAATACCTTGGATATGTTTTGCCTTTCAGTTCCAAAATGCCAGTCTCTTTTAGGATTAAATTAGAAGGTTCTTTCTTGACAGAGAGAGTTATAGATTTGTTTGTAAAAGCAAAACAAACCAAAACAAAGCATTCTAAAAAAAAACAATGCTAGTATAGTACAACCTAACAAAAGAACACAAATAATCCAGTTTATCCAATTAATCAATACATAATTTGATGCAAGATTAAAATACATTTCCTATGCAATCTAGACAGCAGTGCACCCTGTCAATAATGACTAACTAAAAGTAAGTAATATTAACAGTAGCAAGCCTGTCTTTATTTGCTACCTTGTTCTTCTTTTGAAAAAAACTTTACTAGTAACTAAAGGAAGTTTCTGTTGTGTTTTTTGGAGGGCGGGAGCTGAGGCAAGGCAAGGGGAGGCATCTTTAAAGACCTGATAATAGACTGTAGAAGGTTACGATAAATATATCCTTGTAATCTAGCATCCAGTGGCTGGGATAGCAGTGCGTCGTACCTTGCAGATGTACAGTTCTACTCTCTTAATGAAAATGAGACTGAACAGATTCAAGAGCAACAGAAGTTAAAGTACATTAGGACATTGTTCTTGGTTTGTCTACCTCCTCTCTGTGCCAGCAGAAGACATTTTCCCCAGATGGTATGTTAAATCATGTTCACAGATCAGAAAAACAACAGGCCAATCAAACAGGTTTTCACCTTTCACTGCCAGCACTTTCTTTTCAGATCACAAAACCTATGCCAAGATACTCTTTCAAAGCAGCAAACAGCATTCTCATTTCCTGTGTCCTTCAGAGTTCATCTGAACCCATAAATCATATTTGGTTATTGTTTTCTTGAACAAATGAATCACAAGTATATGAACAGTGCTTCCCTGGGATTCTGGCAAAGAGTTGTTTGTATAGATGCTGCTTATACAGCAGTGTGTTCACTACACAGAAAAAGCACATCTGCCTTTGCCTCAGAGACAGTGACTCCTACCTGCTAAACTCCCAAGTGGTAATGCTGACAGAAACAAGAGTTACAATTTGCCTAGTACCAGCTGGAAACTAGAGCAGCTCTTTGCAACAGTGGGATGTTTCCATGATGCACCCAACATTCCAGATGGACTGCATCCAAAATCCTCTTGTCCAACACAGAACAAGAAAGAATATCATTCCAAGACACAAGGAAAGATCAGCTTGGCCTCTCTCTATTTAGAAGAAATCTGGGCACAGTGTTTTGGAAAGGCAAAGGTGCTTTTATTTTAAATCGCTGGGCTCCACAAAAAGCTGCTTTTGTAGACACCTAAAAAGGGAGATAGCTGGGTGATCTATATATGTGAAATATGTCCCTCAGCAGCTTCCGCCACAGAGCTAATCTCTCCTTTCTGGACAAAGCCATACACACTGCCAAAAGTTAAATTATATCACTAACAGAAATTGCAGATCTTGTTTAATGATCCAAAAGCTGAGAAAAGCTTTAGCATGCTGGAGCTTAAAACAATCTAACAGCCCCACTGCAAACTTGTGGGCTGTGCTATTCAATTGGGATATGGCTGGAGTGCAAGGTGTAGACACCCTCTTCTAATTGCAGATTTTAGGTATGCCTTCGATTAGAAAAGTGTTCTTCTCTTTGTACATACAAACACTTTGTTTTTAAAGGACAAAGATGAACTGCACTACTCCATGCTAGCAGAAATCTGTGCTAGACATGTTGCAAAACTTACATCATGCAAAAGACAGCCTTCAAATTGGGAAGATGCAAGCACATTGATTTTCCACTTACTAGTGCACAAACTTCTACACACACTGGAGCAGAGAGTGCTTAGTACACCAGCTTCACAGCTAATCCAAGGGGAAGCTAAGGTTCTCATTTCAATGGGTGAGCTGTCTGGCAAAAAGTAACAGGCAGTCCTCCTACCTTCAAGGATAACCAAAGCAAAATGTTTTGTTCAAGGTCAGCTCATTTTCAAGCTTTCTCTCTGCTCAAATGGCTCAGCTGCTCCCATGCATATCTTTGAAAGATCCCTGCCGTGAGCTGCAAAAGTCCTTCAAATCCTCACCAGACTAGAACTGCAAACTCAGGATGAGGGGAAATTGAAAAGGAACAAGAGCAAGCCCCAGGAGGCTACTGGAGCACCAGCTGCACTCTACCTCTCTGTTTTAAAAGACGTAGTTTGTGATCTCTTACATGTCTTGTAAGACCTGTGTTAAGCTATCATTCTGTTGCTGCTTTGTTCAGTAATTTTATACGAGGGCTATTTTTACCCTTCCCTGCTTATAGGAACTGTAACTTGTGAAGAAGAGAAAGCGGTAACAATTAAATAACACAGAACACTCACTCTTGAAGGCTTTGTGAATAATTCTTTCATGAGTTTGAAGTATATCTTTGACTTACATGGAACATAAAAAACGATCTTACATGCTCTGGACAAGGAGTGCAGCAATGTATCAGTCCTGTCATAAAGACAACACAGTAGTCAACTACATAATCACATTCTTGAAGCTGCAAGAGAGCATGTTTAACAACACAGACACCTACACCTTCTGAGAACCACACAGTAGCCAGCGTAATGCTCACTACTGAAGGTCCATCCATCTAAAACTCAAACATAACAAATGATTCATACAAATAACTTGAAAGTGCATTCACTTCTGGGTCAATGTTGTGCTGAAGTTCTACTCCTGAGCTGTTTTAATTTCAGAAAGAAATTAATAAAAAGAACATCTTAAATAGATAATCTGCTTCTACTACTTTTTCTCTACTTTTTGAATAGCGTCAAGATCTTTAGTTTCAGAAATTTTATTGTCATCAAAATTCAGAATCTGTATACTAACTGTCTTTGGGATGAAGGTGTTTTCAAATAGTGTAGCATTTTTTCTGAGATGAAAACACAATTCTGTGAGGTGAACAATCCCCATTTTTGAAGAAAATGAGATACATTAAATAATTTACAGAAGACTGCACAGACACAGCAAAGCATGTAGGAAGACTAGTCTTTTTTTTTTTTTTTTTACTAGAGCCCTAGCAGTTTTTCCTTTTGTTTTTAAACTCCTGCCAACTTAAAGGCAACTAATTTGTGCAGTTTTGGGCCATCAGAAGCATTCACCCAAGTATTCCCACACAGAGAAGAAACTTGAGCTTCTGTTCAAGATCACAAAAAGTTAGAATGCTTCCAAATCTCATTCTTAGCCAATATTTGGATTCTTAAGTTACCAGCTGCCAAAACCAATCTCGTACACCAAGGAAATATATTGACTGATATTTGCCACTTTTTTATAAACTTCCTTTAACATAGTGACTACCAGAATCAAAGACTCAATTCTGTGCAAGACAGTCAATGCTACTTCTCCTACTACCCAAACTAATATGTGCACACCCAAAGTGAAAAAAAAAAAAAAAGGAACAATTCTTTGTGGAAGTATAGTTTCTTCCATGGTTACAAGCAGATGCTTAACGACTCCTTCCTCGCAAGTTTATAAAACTTACAAAGTAATTGCAGTAATGCCAGGTGCATAAGTACAGACCACAATTAGCAACAGAAAAAAGCAAGCTGCTGTTACCAATTTTGCGTAACACTGGAATAGCTACAACAGAACTCGGGTCCTCTGAGCTCCTTTCAGAGACCCCAGTGTTATCAGGCAACTTGAAAATAGTCTTCCTAGCACAATGTTTTCCTACCTTTCCAACAGTCATGCTCAGGACTTAAATTAGACAGCTTGTTCCCCAGCTCAGTTCAGAAAGCCTGTTTACCACTGAATTGGAAATTTTATTGCTTATGGTGAATGCACTGGATTCTAAAATGACAACGAGCTTAACTGCTCGAGAGATTCCACTCTGGAAAAAATAACTCCTGTAAAATCACTGCTTCTTTGCTTTCATATTACAACAGAGAATTATTTTACAGCCACAGTTTGCTCTGTTAAAAAGTATGAGACACAAAACAAAACAAATTTCATAAAGAGCTATCCAGTCATTTTAAACAACAGACAAGTAGAATGTTGGGCTTTTTTTGAAAAAAAGCTTATGTAATTTACAGTCAGGATTCCTTCTATGGCTTCAAAGGAGAAGAGTCCCCATGCTATATCTAACCCATCATAAAAAAGTAGCTGGGTACTTCCTGAGGTGCAGGTTAATTATTTCATATTTTCTATACCCCAAAAATACTTCAGAAGAGGAAAGGATGTGCACTGAAGAGTTTATCGTGCTCTTTTCACAGCTTTTCATCATTTGGGCAAACATATCACATCTTTAGAAAATAAAATGAAAACAACAGCTGAACACAACTTTCAGCTTGCCAAGATCTGCTGTATGTGACAGATTAAAATAAAATAGGGTTAGTAAAGCTGGAAGCTTATCCAAAATAATATAGCAGAAATGCCTCATTTTTTGGTTTGCATACATTTTTACAGGAGGAAGGGGAAAAAAAATTAAAAAGAAACTTACATTTGCAAAAAGAGGCAAAATGAAAGCTGAGGAGACTGAAAGCAACTGTTAAAAATAATTCATTTTTTCACAGAAATCTCTGCAGCTTCAAATACGTGGCTGCTGTTGGCTGAGCCTACTTAGAAAACACTGCCAATCAACATGTGGCTCCTGAGCAAAAAAGAAGCCTTCTTCCAGAAATGTGTCATCCCAAGAGAACTCATTCCGTGGTACAGCCCTGGAGAAACTATGCATTAACAATCAGTAGGAAATGGAACCTGGAAACACACCACTTTGGATAGGAAAGATGATATTAGTCAGGTAATAAATCAACATAAGATACCACTTAACGCAAAACACATTTATGCTATCCTAAATTACATAGTTTAGGAGCAATCTGATCCAGAAATACATTTCATGCTTTTCAATGAGCTGCTCCAAGTTGGGACAACCACATTACTACTTCAAAACTCCTACACAAAGCTTTGCCTCTTGCTAATCTTTTGTTCCTGAAGCCAAAGCCCCAGCTATCACTCCCAATATGGAAATAACAATGAAATTTCTGCTGGTTTCGTTTTCTTCATCATTTCAGATCAGCATGCCCTCAACTTTTTATAGCTTCATTCTCAGATAATTTTAGCAGGCCATTTAAAAAGAACCACATATGAGAGAAGTACTAAGAATGAGTAAGCTGTTTGTAAAGCCCATAAAATAAGAATTCCAAGGTAAATTGCACTTTTTACTGTTTTCATGAATAAAGATAATTTGGAGAAGGAAAATACTCAGATCCACCACACACCTGATGGAATAAGAAGGCCCTGCTAAATCAGCATTGCATGTGAAAGCTGCAGCAGAAACCCATTTACCCACACAGCAAGTCCTGAACACAATACAGGTGAGAAGGGCAAGACAGAAGTTAGCAACATGAGCTTCCATCTTCGCAGCCATGTTCTCAAGGGTAAATTTCCTCTATTTATGTTTTTTATACAAGTCACTGCTGCAAGCTGACCAACAGATCCTGGGACCTCTACCAAAAGCCAAAAATGCGCACTCACAGCCCAAACACAGCATTCCCAGTGAAGAGTTATTTACAGGACAGACTCGTAAGAAAAAAAAAAAAAAAAAGGTCTCTGCAGGTGCCCAGATATCCCAGGCTTAAGAACTCTCTGCCAAGACTGCAGGTACAAATCTCTCAAAGTATGTTACTCTACAAGGCCTTTTTTCTTTAAAGTACATCTTCCTCAGCCTGGACACCGACAGGCTTAAAACAAAACCCCAAGCTGGTCAAAAACAGGACAGCAAGGAGAGGTAGCACCTGGGAGCAGCATAAGGAACAGAAACCTGTTGACTGGGACCTGCAGTCTCCCAGATCCAGACAAGAGAGCAGCCAGTGCCACACTGAGCAAGGGGCCAGCTCTCCATTCAGTTCTTTGGCCTGTTGTGTTGCCCTACCCTTAAAGTTCATGAGATAGGACAAGAAGATTTTGGGAGTTGGAGGAGCTGAAAAAGGGAAAAAAATCCCATGCAGAATTTTTTTTTTTTTTACAAGTGATGTTCAAGTTCTCCCCATACTCAAACTTCCCTTATCCTGTTCTCACTGCACTGACACTAATCCGCCTTGAAATTGGCTGATTCTACCCAAGCCATGTTTACACGGAAGCAAGTTTCATCTGGTTGTCCTCAGTCAGAGACCAGTTTCTGCTCTGTGGCAGGAGAGATTATTAAAACCCATATATTACAAGCACATGCTTTAAAGTGACTCAACTTGGAAAGATAACTGTATTATATCAGCCTTTCACTCCCTAGGTCACAGAGAGGGAGAGGTAGCAGTAAAAATCTCAAATGGAAATTGCTTCCTAAATATATTATCCTCCATAAAAGCCATTTAGCAACTGCTAGTACCCACAAGACAAAGGAAAAAGATGAAAAGTACATGTGACAGGACAGAGTAAAGAGCGGTATGGAGGACTCATTTGCATTATCACACTGAACATTAACCACAAGAAGGAAAAAACAGAATGGTCCCTGCTTTGCAGAAACATCAATTACATCTAGTAATTCACTGATTGCTCTTATGGAGCAGATGCTTTGCCTCTACGGCACAAATGCATACACCATTCTGGCTTTATGGTGCAGGCAGCATTTCATTGGCTGGCCCTGCACCAGAATTCCCCTTCATTTGGAGGATGGGGGAAATCTCTTTATTTCACCCTATGATCAGCAACATGTGCAGTCTCACGTGAGGCCTTAAGCAGTGCACAGAATTTAAACCTGCAAGCATATTTTATGACAGAGAATACATGATAACTTTATATACACGTGCTTCATTGCAACACAAACACACTTCTCCACCTAGGTTTTGGGCGACACTTTCCCTCCCTACAAGAACTCCAGCAGAAGGAAGGAGGGGGATTCCTTCAGTTTGCTGAGCAATGAGGTAACCCCTTTGCTGCCGTTTCCTCATTATTGTTCTAAAACATTCAAAAATTACAAGCTTTCAGTAACTGCTACTAATCCAAGAGCAGGATTTCATTCCAAACACCACCAACTACCTTTGTCAGGGTTCACCCCCACCACAATTCCTCCCCTACGCAAGCCAAAAATGTTCTTAAGTCTTTCCGAGTTGCTGGTTTCTGATTTTGAAGACCTATGAGCCAAGCCAGAAAGAAAAAAAAACTTACTGGTCTGCTTTCCATCTTACACAAAAAAAGGGAAAGACACCAGGCACACAAGAGGGAGTGTTCATCTATGCTTTCTTGTATGTTACATTACAGGTAACATCTAAACTGTTATAATTTTCAATTCCAAATAAAAGGTACCTAAATTATATATATATATATGTGTGTGTGTGTGTGTGTGTGTGTGTGTATATATATTCCTTTACTAGTTTAGCATTTTTGCAGCCTCCTAAGATATGGATCT
>NW_008620957.1:11130-23170 GCF_000691845.1 Merops nubicus | reverse complement strand
ACCCCCAAGATATTTCCTAAAATCATTATAATTCCAAGAGGTCCTTAAAGACAGCCAGAGACAGTGCAGATGGGGATGAATAAAGAAATTTGCTCAGCGTTCAGCAACAGGCACTTTTGACTGATCTCTAAATGGGATCCAAATATACTCTGTCCCGATGACAGAAAGAGAGGTAAGCATTCCCGTCACACACACACATGCAAAAAAGGCCTTAAGGAAAAAATATCTTTTGCAACAACCACATATTTCATCAAACTTAAAAAAGTAATCAGACACAAACTGCAGAGTATTGACAACCCTTAAATATATATTTGAGCTTCAAAAATATAAACCAAATTTGACCCTTCTCCTGAGATGCATTTCTTCTTCGAAATCATAAACCCTAAGGGCAACACTGAGAAGGATGGGATTCTTGAAGTGCTTGAAGAAATACACTCAAATGCCTGCTGGGTAAAGGAAATTCATAGCTCAGCGTCCAATATTCATGTCCCAGGGCTCTCTTTGCATGTGTGAGTACAATTTATGCTACACGAATGAATCTACTGAGGAGATGCTCACACCTCCTTTACCACTAGCAACAGACGGAAAAAAAAAAAACTATCACCAAAAGCTGAAACTAAATGTGGTCTCATTTTTAGCTCCCATAATATCTTTCTGAAATAGATGTCAGTATGTAAATTACACAGTTGTGCACTCTTTTCGAGCTACATCAAGAGTTAACTAAATGGCAACAGAGCTAAGATTATTTCTCCAGTACCTCAGTACTGGAATGGACTGTCACTTCAAGTGCACAACCTGATCCAGTCTGCACATGAGGTGCATAGAGTTCACCCTGGTTTCCAGTCCGCGGACAGCGATGATGAGTGCACCGGTGCCTGTCTCTGTCGAGACCAGGCAGGCAGCCTGGTAGGGCACCGAGAGGTAAGGTAGAGCGGAATCGTGTGCTCCATTTTCAGCTGCAAAAAGAGTATTAACAGTGATTAACAAACATTTAACCCACTCTCCCCCAGAGCTCCCTGGTCCTTCTCAAATAACATGGAGACAAAACCTCTGAAATAGATCCAAGCAAGTACACAGGCAGGGGTTGAGCACTGTAATTCACCTCTGCAGGGAGGCAAAAAATTACCACCTTTCGTAACAAAGGGCTGAGGGCACTGACAGATGTTTCTGGCAAATCATGCTGCGATGGCTGAATACCAGCTGCCTGCCTGCCGCTCCATCACTGAGCAACCTCTCAGCTATCTTCACCCACAGTCTTTAGGGCACTTGCTCTCCTCAGCAGCTCAGACTAATACACTGACCTGTGAAGGGGGAAGAGGCACACATTCCCTTTTAGCACACAGGTAACCTCTGGCAGCAGGGTAAGTGAATACATTACACTGAACAGGAAAGTAATTTTGAGTGAAGGGGTAAAGCAGGTTGCCGGGGGAAGTATGTCATTAAAATTTTTGAGAGAAGAATTGTTAAATCTCAACTCCCAGACCCTCATATCTCTCATTTGCAGGAATTGCCTGGTACTCATGCCAAAGATAATCTGTCATGTTGCATGTTCATTCAGATTGACCTAGGGCAGAGTGTATTGCACAGGACTGTAGGTTGCAAGGGGAAAGAGCAGCCAGGGAAGAAACAAAGACAACCACTCACTGGATGAGGTGAGGAATCACCCACAAGGCAAGATGAGGAATCGATTTCCAAAAGCTGATTCCAGACAGTGACCACACTCTTTAGCTAGCAGTGGAACAACCAGGTATTCCTTAGAGAAAGGGATTGTGTCAAGCAAGCAATCCAGAGATGTCTTTATTTTGTTTCTTCTTGTAAACATGCTACTGTTTAGAAGATAACCATTGTAAGCCTAGATCAGAAGGAATGGATGGCTGGGAAGCATATGAAAGTAAGCTTTATCTTCAGGTACTTGCTACAAAATAAGTGCGAACACAGGGAAGAAAAGTATAGAAAGGTAAGAAAAGGTGTGTACATGTAGGGTGACAGAGAGAGAGAGAAATTAACCTCATGCCAAACACTGCAGTGTGATTATCGTGTAGCTTCAGGTCTTATACTTGAAGTGACATGCACATTAAGAAAAGATCTCCGGCACCCTTTGACCCTTGCAGAAAAATAAATCATCACTTCACCCCCGCATAGCATTCATCTTGGTCCATTAGGCTTTCTTTTCAGATTTCTTGAGACACAAAGCCAAGGATGTCCGTTCATGTGAAATCCACTCTCAACTAAAAGGCAGTATATATTCTTAGGCGTTCAATTTATTATAGTGAGCAAGAAGATACTGAGTGCTACAGTTTTAGAGGAAGCCAGAATACTAGAAAGATTTTCATCCAAGGGCTATGGATATCTGGGCATTTTGTGTTTGGAGGCTCTAGTTTGTATGAGTTTTACTGAAATACAGATATACTCCTCTTGACAGGCTGGCATGTTTCTGCTATAAGACAACTGAAAAACATTTGCAGGACTTGCCCCACATGATCAGCTTCCCTATCACTGACAGCAAAATGTACAGTGAATGAGGCATAACAGAGGAATTTGGCTTTAAAGTTCTCTTACACAGTTGGGCGATTTTATGAATATGGTAATAACTATAACCTTTAGAATTCAAGACAGGAACAGCAGATGGAACCTAATTAAGAGAGAAAAATTATTAATTCATCTTCATAAGGAGTGGGAAACGCAACAACTCTTTGCAAAGGGAGGTCCTCCATGTCATTTAATAAATGTAGAAATAACTAACTAGACCACGGACTTGTTGAGAAATAGATACACCTTACACTAGAGGCCAAGATCTGTTACTTGCAGCTTAAGACAATGAGTCAACAAGAAACAAGAAAAACAGCAAACAGTTGCAGTTTCCTTCACCATACATGACTTCTGTGGTCTGACTGCATCCACAGCTTTAGCACACACAAAACGACCATGCAGAAAATTATTGCCTTTTCAAGCCATTTCAGTTACTTTAACTTCATGAAAACCTCTGAAGAACTTGCATTACTCTGTCCTTCGAACAAATATTGCAAGGCAGTCAATACATCTTCATTGCTGGACTGACTTCCCCTCATACAGCTCAGGGTGCAAGACAGAGTAGGAGGCAGGAGAATGCTTTTTAAGATGTCAGCAAACATTCTGCTTTCTTATTAAGCTTCTGCCATGTCAAGAATGGAACTTAGACTGTGTTTTATTTGTGAATATGTTAAGACAGTTCAAGTGTTAAAAACGTAACAGGTCTCCTTCCTAACAACTAGATGCCTCACATTCATCTCAAAAATTGGCTGGCAATATCTGTACCTGTCTGTACCTATCTAGAAGTGTGTCATCTCTTTCCCCACACTTTAGCATAGAAATCTACAAATATGAACTTACAGAGTTGATTTATTCCTCTGATTCCAGAAGTGCTGGGTTTCCTTCTAAGGCAACTCAAAAGAAGGTAATGAGGCAGCTCAAGCAAAAGCATGAAAAAACATGTGAGGGATCAGAGCTACACGAGGCCCTTTCTCCATTCCAGGCACGTTTTTCTAATGGGGGAAGAAGCAGAGAGGGAGGGAGAGAGAGAGAGGGAGAGAAGCAGAGTGGGGGGGAAAGATGAGGGGAGCAGGAGAGATGGGGGAGGAAGGAGGGAGACAGGGAGGGGGGAGACAGGGAGGACGAAGGGAGGAAGGGAAGTGAAGCTAAATGAGAACACACACACATGCAAACCACCAGCTCCCGCTCAGACAGTCCTTACCAGGCCCATTAAACAGCATTAGCTGGAGACAGATGAAAGGAATGTTTTGCAGAAGACAAAACATGTTACTACATCCAGTTAGGCGAATAGTAGTGCCAGCAAAAATAATCCCATAAACTGTGCATCACTGATACTGATTCAACACCTACCTCTGTCACAGTACCATAAATATACACGTTTGCCTACACACACTTTCTGCACAAGTGGTGCGTGCGCTGCTTTCTCTCTCTAGCACAAAATACTTTTTCAAGTCTGCCTCCATATTTCTACTCCAGCTCCCAACTCCCACAGCAGACACAGCTCCTCCTTCCCACCCCATCAACAGTCCTGCCTGCCTCCCTCTCACTCATATTTCCTTTAGCGCCTTAGCAAATACTGTAACTAGGGAAATTAATGCATAGTGCACAACATAACTTGTTCACTTAGACAAATCAACAGAAGCACTTATTCAACTTAGCTATATGATTACCTGAAGGTTTTTTCGACTCCTGTTTTCCGTTTTGTTTTGTCTTCCCCAGAACTGAGCTCGTGTATGTGTTGATAGATTAACTGAAACAACATGCCATATCCTCTCTCCAAAGCACAAAACCAAATCAGAGCATACACAGACACTCAATGTGGACAATAAAATGGAGGAAATAAAAACCAGTTCAGCACTCAGGTTAAGTAAAGTGATAAAATGAAACCAAAACCTCAGGGAGAGCAACTCTGGTCCTAAAGCTCCCTTGTTGCTTGTCCATGATATACACATCAAGCATAATAAGATCATTTTCCATAAACGTTAAACAAGAAGTTTTCTATGGAATAAAGGGACATATATATATTCGACTTTTAGAACTGTTTTAGCAGCTGAAAACTGGCAACTCCTGTGTTTCTGATAAGATATGGACCGAGTTCATACCTCAACAGAATTTTAAAAATTAGTCAAAATATGTCAGTCCCCTAGTATGAAACTGCATGGGGACTGCTCTCCATTTACATAATTTGGGAAGAGGGAAAAAAAGTAACTTTACTGCTGTCCTTTACCAAAACAAACACTGAGACAGTTACAAAATATTAGGAGGGCATGGGAGGGTACTGGGAGAAACTTGGAGTATTTTTACTTAGATAAAAATGTACACAGGTAGGTGCCACAGAAACCTGGTAGCAGCAAATGCTGTGAAATATGTTCACTTCATCAGTCACTCCAAGCAGAAAAAGTCCAAATTCCGTCTTGAAAAATACTAGATTAAAATTAAAAATTGGTACTGTTAACAGCAGCTTACAGATAGCACATCTACTGTCTATATTGGATTGCAGTTCCACATCTCAGCTGCTCCCACTACAGAAGACAAATACATGTCCCTAAGATCAGCCTCCCACTGCCATCCCAGCAGCAGTCATCACACGCAGACTCTGACTTTTCAGTAGGCAGCCCTGCAATTTAATGAAAAAACACACGAGGCACCTTATGCCACCTACAGGCTCTTCTGCTTTCTTTCTCTGAAATTCAGTATTCATTTAAGCTCACCTCTGTCTATTTTTTCACATCCTTGGCTGCGGCCAAGCTCAAATACTCCCTCCAAAAGTCTTCCCAAAGGTGTCACAATCTTATTCTAACCTCCCTGGTCCCTTTCACAAGGCCTGACTGTCCACAGGTCCATTTCTGCCATACTTTTCTCTCCTCACTTTCAGACATTTTTTCCTGGCAAACACATCCAACCACTTTCTAGCCCTCACTAGATTGTTTTCCTATAAGACTACTACGAGCACTAGAGCTTATTTTACCCTTCAGGATCCTGACTCTCCCCTGGGTCCAGCTTCTCCCTGAAGTTCAGATGAAGCCAACATATCTATCTGCTTGAGAAAGAATGAGGTGTTCAAAACCAATAGAGTTATTATTTATTATTGGAGAATGACTTTGGTATTTTTTTCAAAATGATGGAAAACAATGCAAGCAAAATTAAGAAACACAGCTCACTCTCTTCTAATGGATCAGTTCTTTTGAGTAATGGGAAAAACTGCAGAACACTGCACTAAGCCCAGAGAGCTGCATGACACAAATGCACCGTGTATCATTATAGCAGGAATAATCTTTCTGAATTATCATACAAACTGTAGAAAAGGTGCAAAAAATTGTACCAAGTCCACCTTCCACCTCTCCACTCAACCCTTATCCACCATCACCCCTCAAGAAAAAAAAAAAAAAAAAAAACAACCCAAGCCACCAAAGCTAGGAAATGACAGGAGAGCCTTTTTCAACATACCTCAAATTTTCAGTGGAAGTAGAGCTTCAGTAAAAGTGGTAGGTTTTCAGAAACAGACCTACGTATTTGGTAAGACATGTTTTGCTCTAATACTGTAAGGCAGAGCCAATAATGACCAGCAAGCAACTAGATGTAGTGCCATTTATTCTGGAGACCACAATACAAACTATTATTTTGACATCAATTCTTGTTTTGAGTTGGTGGTTTTTTCTGAGGAGATGCCCATGGAAGTTCTTCAGAGTCTTCCTAAATGTACATTGGAAAAAGTTTTCGAGTGACATAATACAATCACAGAATGGTTTGAGTTGGAAGCAACATTAAAGATCACCTAGTTCCAACCTCCCTGCCACAGGCAGGGACACCTTCCACACAACCAGGTTGCTAAAAGCCCTACCCAACCCAGCCCTGAACGTTTCCAGGGAGGGGCCATCCACAGCTTCTCTGAGCAACCCAGTCCAGTGCCTCATCACCCTCATTGTAAAGAATTTCCTCTTTACAGCTAACCTGAATCTGCCCTCTTTGAGTTTGAAACTTTTACCCATCACTACACTCTCCAATAAGGAATCCCTCCCCAGTTTTCTTGTAGGTCTCCTTCAAGTACTGGAAAGCCTCTGTAAGGTCTTCCTTGTAGGAGGATCCCTGGAGCCTTCTCTTCTTCAGAATGAATTTCTCCTCATAGAGGAGGTTCTCCAAACCCCTGATCATTTTTGTGGCCCTTCTCTGGACCCATGTGAGCATGTCCATGTTATTCTTACCCAGAGGGCACCAGAGCTGAACACACTGCTACAGGTGGGTCTCGTAAGAGCAGAGGGGGACAATCTCTTGCTTTCATTTCTTTTAATGCAGTCCAGGATGCAATTTGCTTTCAGGTCTGTGAGTTCACATTGCTGGCTCATATCCAGTTTCTCACCCACCAACACCCTCAGGTCCTTCTCCACAGGGCTGCTCTCAATCCACTCACTTCCCAGCCTTTATCTGTGCTTGGGATTGCCTCAACCCATGTGTAAGACCTTGGACTTGGCTCTGCTGAACTTCATGAGGTTTGCACACGTCCACCTCTCATGCCTGTCGAGGTCCCTCTGGATGTCATCCCTTCCCTCCAAAATGTCAACCACACCGCACAGCTTGCTGTCAGCCATGAACTTGCTGAGGGTGCACTCAATCCCACTGTCCATGTCACCAACAAAGATGGCAGCACTGGTCCCAAACAGGACTAGTCCCAATACTGATGCTTGAGGAACACGGCTTGTCACTCACTGTCCTCCACTTGGATATCAAGCTGTTGGCTGCAGCTCTCTGAGTGCAATCATCCAGCCAATTCCTGATCCATCAAGTGGTCCATCTGTCAAATCCATGTCTCTCCAATTTAGAGACAAGGATGTTGTGTGGGAATGATAAATGACTTTGTTGAGTTTTACAGGCATGGAAAGCAATTTGTACTTAGAAGTGATTAACCTAACTGGACAGGCAGGAGAAAGCTGCTCTGACTTGCTCTGTGCATCTCTAAGAGAAAGGAAGGGTTATCTCCCCTGCTTCTAGACACTCCTTTATGTAAAAGGAGAGATAACATCCAGACTTTGATGGAAACCTCATCTTAAAAACCAGCAGACGAATGCAGCATCACCGTATCTGGCAGCTGCAAACAGGTCCCTGTGAAAAGGGTCTTGAGCTCTCAAGAATTATTAGTAAAGTGTTGTGCTTTCTTCCCCTCAATCATGCACCCTATGTATTTTTAATTAAAAAATGCTTTTTACATGAAAAGGTTTGCAAACATATTAACAAAACAAAATCAGCCATCCCAAAATTTATCTCCTGGACAAGGTTTGACCACATTGTGTTAAGCAGATTTGTCATGGAAACACTTTTCCGATCCACATAGGCATCAGATTTCAAAACCATTTTGCCTTCTTACCTTCAAAATAACATGCCCTCTTCTTCCTCTCTGAGCCACCTGAAAGCTGATGGTCCACTGAAAGCTGCCTGAATCAGTTTGTTCTTTGTTAACTGTTTACTTTGGATCAAATGAAGGCAAAAAGGAAACAGAAAACAGCCCCACTGGGAGAAGACTCATGTGGGACAAATTAGGAGCCACTGTAAGATTTAAAAGACTGGGGGAAAAACAGGACTAACTGGAGGCAGCTGTCAGGATGTGGTTTTTTCTGTTTACATTATTCTCCTTTCCCCCCTTAGCTCCCTTATGGATATAATGAGAGAAAGTAAGTATGTGTATGTGTGTATGCACACAAAAGAGCAAGTGAGCAAGCATGTAGCACTGACTCCTCTGCGCCACAGAGAAGGCATGAGAATATAATGTAATCTGTGTGAGAAAGGCAACCTGGTCATAGAAATAAAAATGGGTAAAGACACTTATTTAAGAAAAAATTTACTTTCTTCTTATCCAAGTATCATATCATACTGTAAAACTGCAATTTTAGAACATCAGCTTTAATTATTAAGTGAAGCTGCAATCTGGAACTGGAGACCTCATGCCTCACTTTGGTTTTGTGAATGGCAGTCCTGTCGCTGGAGCAAAATTTCCTTCTAGTCCCTCATCCACCTCCACCCCTAAAACAGCAAAACACCACCATCAACAAGGTGCATTGCCACATCAGAAGTGTTGCTTCAGAAAAAAAGAAAAATTGAAAAAAAAAGAACAAAAAAGAATCTCAGTAGTTTGAGTTTTAACTATAACGCACAGTAAGCAATGCATTGATGGTACCAAAAATATAAAAGAGAGAAAGAAAATCTCATCCCCAAGAGGAATTCCTCCCTTTCACATATTCTCATGACTACCTTCCCTCTTACTACTATAACACTCTATATAATGCACTTAAAGAGAATAAGTTCAATACCTATTGCTAACTAATAGCTCCCCACACCTTACCATAACCTTCACCTTCATGTATTATCAGCTCAGGTCATTTTAAGATGAGATGAACACCAAAGTCACAGACAATAGAAGAGGAGAAAGAAGAAATGAATGGGAATGAACAGGACACAGCACAGGCTGCTTGTTCCAAACCACTGAACAGCTGACAACCCCCAAGTTCCCCCAGTTACAGTTCTGCCCCTTCCCATTTTTATTTTCTACCTTCCCTCAGCCTCTTGTTTCTCCCTCCATGCTTATTTCACCTATGAAGCCATAAGTGAAATGGCAAATATCTGGAATTCAAGCTTCCAGGCAAGTCAGAATTGCACAGAAACCAGATTATGCAAGAGCCAAAGAAGTCCCCCTCACTCTCTCTGTTCCTCTTAAGAAGAAATAAGTGCAAAAAACTGATTTGACTCCATGGGTGATCAACATATTTAGACCCAAAAAAGCATAAAAAGTTTTAAGTGCAATCACATAAAAGAAAACACAAGTGCCTGGCCAAAGCTAACAGATGCAATCAAGAATGATTTTCCTTTAACTGTTCAAATGGTTTGACTTTCCCTGCTGGGTGAAAGAATCAGAAATAGCTTAGTGGCAGGCATGTGCCTTTCACAGTCCACATTTTCTGTGTAATTATGTGCTTTGGTCTTCATTTCCCAGTGTATTATTGCATTAAGCACCTCAACAGGTGATGCTAACAAAAACAATGCTACAAAAATAAGCCTTTCTGCAGTCTAGCAGTCACCTAAAAGCAGGCTCAGTTCACTGTGATCATGCCCGCCACTCATAAGAACAAAAAAAGAGAGGTTTTGTCCTTCAGTTCCTTTAGAACTGGCAAAGTTCTAAATCAAATATCCTCAACAGCAAGCTACTTGGGAGCTCATTCAGAGGCTGCTCCTCTGTTTGTTGCTGTCCATGATTAAATACCTTCATATTTCTTTCAAACAACAAATCTTGCCTTTCAGTTCAGTCCTTAAAAACAAAATTTTAAAGTAAAAAACTCAGAAGAGATAAAGCATCTATTTTATGAAGTGTGAAAAAGAAAGGTTAGAAAGATTTTTTTTTCCTGAATGTTTTGCTTTCATGTCCTTTGCAATAAAAAACAGAAAACATACTCAGAGCTAATGACTGCATTTTATTCACCTAGATTCCAATTTCTTGAGAAAGTCAACTAACTTATGATCCCATCATAACACCCTTGATGACTTTAGGCAGGAAAGGTATTTCTTTTTGCTAAGAACATATGTAACAGAAAAGATTGTTTTCCACATCAAGTTATGGGTTCTTCTTGCAGTAACTACCATGTCTACTGTTATTTTTATGATGTAGGAGTAATTCTAAAAGATCTAAATATGTTTTTTGAACTACCACACTAAGGTGATGCCAAATAACTTACAGGAAGAGGGGGCAGCATTTTCTATATAGTCATACAGGAAACAAAAATGTCCTTTCAGTCTTTTTTAGTACATGTATTTATATGAATCCATTCAGCATTATAGGGTGCAATGTTCAACAAGGCACTCTGCCACACACTTAATTAAAACTTGATTGACAGAGTCCAAAAAAACAGGATGAGAGCTAAGCCACTGAGCTACCCCTTTCATCCCCAAGTGAAAAAAAAGCCAAAAAAAGAAAAAGAAAAAGGAGGGAAAAAAAACCCACAACACCACTTACACAACAAAACCCCCGTAACTGTCTTACCATTGTTGTCCCATGTATTTATGCTCCTAGATGTTTACTAGGCAGCTGAGGTTGTGGAGCCTGAAACCTGAAAAGATCTTGTCTTGTGACAAAACAAATTTCAGCTTTTCTAGACAGATATGCCCATTTGTTGTAACATTAAAGGTATCAACTATTCCTTGTCTGCATGAGATTAATCAAAAAGAAAGAAATATTATCTAATGTCACTGAAAGAAGTTACAAGGGAATGAGAGAAATAACAATTTTTCATGTGCATATGAATGGCCATTAAATAGCAATAACCTAGAGGCTTGATGTACTAAGTATTTCCTGCATTGCTTCCCCTGCTGAAAAGGACCAAAGTAGACTGACTGGGAGGGCTGAGAGTTCCCATAATCCTTACTCCTGTATTCTTCATATAGTTCGTTGGCTGGAAGGGAAGGGGGAAATAGAGGAAGGGGAAACAGAAGATGGGCTGGAGTAAGACAAACACTTCTAAGTAAGTAACTCAAACGATGGCACAGGAAAGAGCAGCAGAGCAGCCAAAGCACACATCAGCAGTACCTTTCTTCACTGAACAAAGCATCTGATGCATTTGCCACTGTGGCTGGCAAATACTGCTCATTGTGTGAAGAGTTACATCCGCAGTACAGATGCAGTGGATCAGACACTTAAATTAAAGAGCTAACACTCAGATTTTTATTACCTGTGTCATTCAGTAAGTCTGTCTGTCTGCGCACCAAAGCTAATCTGGCAAGAGCCCAAGGCTCAAGAACCAAAAATGGTTTGCTCCACACAGGCCATGTATGAGCACATTCACTCCCTCCCAAACAGACAAGACGACTTCTTGTGAGGGAGGGAGACTCCTGACGCACAGGGATCCATTCCTCACGCTGCACAGCACCAGCCCCCCCACACACACACACCCTGCCACCTGATGGCTCCCAGTCCTAGGCTCTGAACTGTGACTCTCAACACCACTCTTACCCAGACGGACTCCCAAATATGGTGCTGACAGTTAAATTCACATCTGCATGGTTAATTCAGAAGCATGTTACTCTATCTAAAAAACACTTCCTTTTGTAGTGATTTTATAAGTCAACACAGTGCCACAATATGGGAGAAGAGTAGCACATCAATCCCTATCCCAGACAAAAACTGTAAGGATGTGTCTACTGGCTGCTTAGTGTCAGTGGGAAGAAAAAAGGGAAAAAAAAAAAAAAGGCAATCCTGCTTGTGAATGAAATAAAGCTGCAATGTTTTGCTTTACTGCCATGCTGTGGAAAACACAGCACAGCATCCAAGCCAGGCTTCTTTTTCCACAGCGTGGCAGTAAAGAGAAGCGGCACGAGTGCAACCCACCTTGGGATGCAGAATGACTGAAGCAGGGCACTGACTGGACTACTTTTACTACTACTCAAGCAACAAAGACACAATTTAAAAAGGAAACTCATCATGTCACTTACTGGAAGGAAGATAAGGCCTGCCAATTAAGGGCAAGGATCTCCATCT
>NW_008620957.1:8406-11099 GCF_000691845.1 Merops nubicus | reverse complement strand
CATAGTATTCCTCTCTTCCTCCATACTGTCCACCTGTCTCTGGTTTTGGCTCTGACCAAAATATTCACTCCACTGAAAAAGCAGACCACAGACCTCTGCACAATAGCATCTGGGACAAATCAGTGCAAAACCAAGTACCTTTCTTTGTCTGGTGTTAATCTAAAACAGTTAATAAAAACAGTTTTGGCTGAAACCTTGCTCCTCCCCAGCAGGTCCTTTGGGCAGGCTGTACACACATTACAGACAGGCCTGACTATTTGGTAGTTCCTGTGGACTCAGCCCTGTGACAACTCATCGTGCTCAGCACGGCACCTTCTAGCCTGAGTCCTCCTGTTCAGTGGGAGGGACGCCAGCAGCCTTGCTCACATTGTTTTCAGGACTGGCATAGAGCTCCAAATATGTATACAAAACCTATTATTCTTAAGCCATCAGGATTTACCATTGAGAAATCTTACTTAATTCACACAATTTCCATTGCTAAAGCTCTCCTATAGATTAAAGAAATAATAATCCTAACAATTAAAATTAATTGTCTTTTGTGCCAACGAAGACTGCCCTACTTCCCTCTTCCTGGGGCTCCGACTCCTTTGATCTGTCCATCTCTGTTACAAACATGAGCTGCAGGAGTGGCAGGTTCAAGTAGGAATGAAGCAAATAATTCCTGAATGGAATGAAGCCAAATCTGGCAAGAAGCCGAGATGCCAGTCTGAACTGTTCAGAAAAAAAGTAACAAGGATAACAATAACATTTTTTGTAGCTACCGCTCCAAATAATCCCAACAAAAAGTGTGGCTGGGAGATTCAGTATCATATTGAAACACTGGCAAAACAGCTTGCTGTCAACATACAGCTAGCCATAGCTGATCTTGAACAATCACAAGAAACATTATTTTTCTAAAAAAAAAAAAAAAAGATGTTTTTAGTTATACCTTTTGTATGCAACTTTCTAGACAACAAACTATTTGTGTGAGAAACTGGTGTATATTCTACTTCTTCCTTCTTTCCACACTCAACAGCTTATTAAACAAAAGATGACCAAGTTGAACATCTCAGAATTACAGTCAGAAATCCAATTTATTATTGCCAAAAGAATCACAGAATCATAGAACGGCTTGGTTTGGAAGGGACCCTAGAGACCACAGAAGAAGAAATAAAAGGAAGAAAAACACATCAATAAGAGGGAAATAGCAAATTAAAAAAAGAAACATGATCAGTAAGGATAGCAAGAGTAAGGGACAGGTAATGCCAAAAAGTATGGGAACATAAAAGGGAAAAAAAAAAAAAAAACCTTGTCTTCAAAACACAGGCTTAAATTAAACTCTTATTTTTAGGGTTAGATAGACTGATTAGGGTACAAAACAACATATAGCACTGTAATATTTTATAGAGAGAAACAACATGCTGAGAAATTTTTCACTTGTGGAAAATTAGAGAACTTTGTGCCAACCATAAAGACCTTCAGAGGGGCTTTTTTTTCATTTCATTACAATGCTCTTGTTAGATTCACCCATTTCTGAACATACAAACACAATATAATATACAGAGAATTTCTGCTGAGCGCAATAGTTTTAGGAAGACCTATTTTTTCTTTTAGGTTCAGAGGTTAGAATACCCATCTCAGACAGGCTAGTAAACACTGCATCATTGGTATTTCCATATTTTCCAATAAATGCTGCTTTGAAACCTTAAACAGTGTAACAAATGCATGAACTGCCTTCAGTACTCAAAGATACTCCTTGTAACAAAGTCGTACTAACAAATCTCGGTAGAAGGCAAAACAACCCTGTAAACTGCTGAGCTATTACATTTTACATCTTATCATGAAAAAATGCCGAACCACTCCCTTTCCTCATTGCTTCATGGGCGCTCCTTTCGCAGCATTTTGTGTTTTACTCCACAGAGACTTGGACCCAGCACGTTACACAGTAGATACTCCTTGTAACAAAGTCGTACTAACAAATCTCGGTAGAAGGCAAAACAACCCTGTAAACTGCTGAGCTATTACATTTTACATCTTATCATGAAAAAATGCCGAACCACTCCCTTTCCTCATTGCTTCATGGGCGCTCCTTTCGCAGCATTTTGTGTTTTACTCCACAGAGACTTGGACCCAGCACGTTACACAGTTCCCCAAGAGAGACCGGCTGCCATTTTCAGTGCAGCACACAGGTTCCAGGCACCACGTCTAAGTCTATTAAAAAACAACTGCAACAAAACACGTTTATGCGACTGACCGCTGCCAGCACCAACGCTTTTCACTGTGTTGCCTCGTACTTCTAGAGTGACCCCAACTCTGTCACCCGGGGCTGCTCCATCTCCCCGGGAGGGAGAAGGGCTTGGCTTTGAAGAGAAATTTCTGGAAAGGCAGATTTGGGCCAGTGCTGCCTCCGCCGCGCTGCGCTCCCTGGAGTATTGCGTGCCACGAACAGCAGAGGAGCGTGAGGGAGGTGCTGGCAGTGGGGGACCCACCCAGCAGGCACGGGGCTGCAGCACCAAGCCTGGTGCCTGCTCCCCACTCTGTCTCCAGTCATTTCCATACCCACAGAAGCATGATAGAGGGGCAGTGACAGACACGAAACCTTGCAGGAAACAAACCTTGCACAGCACAGCAGATGAGCTCCTGCCTAGTATGCACTGGAAATTAACTCCTTACTGACTTACATGGTGTTCAAATAAGAGAAAAGGAAGAGGGGA
>NW_008620957.1:0-8387 GCF_000691845.1 Merops nubicus | reverse complement strand
GGGGGTGAGCTGTAAATCAGACTCACAACCCAGTGTGGGATCAAACAGAAAACACTGGAACTGGTCTGCACACAACAGACGTGGTGATGAGGGGAAAAATCTCTTCTTCATTTGTATACAGAAGTGAAATTATCACTGCTCAGTGGCTCACTCACCCCTAGCCCAGCCTTTGTTCAGGACACCACATCACTACCAACAAGACAAAGTGGGAAAAAAGCAAACATCTGCTCATTCAAGAAATGCCGTTCTGGCTCTTCTGCACAAAACATTCTTTCTTGATTTTGGCTACAACAGAAATCAGAGGAAATCAAAATAAGGGGCATTAAACAGAGTGTGGTTTCAGCTCTTCCTCCATTTTTCCCTCCCTTGTGATGCTGCTTTTCTTGGCAGCCTGGAAGTGCTGCTACATAGGCAATGAAAATTAATTACCGTGTTTTACAAATAATTTCTATATTTATATAAAAATTTGTTTAAATCCAATTTAATTACAGTCATTGCCATGTCGTTTTAATTTGTATTTTTGGAAGGAATATACACACATACACACAGTTCAGAAGAGATGCGCACACACACTTGGACAGATAAATGGATGCATACATATTTTAAATGCATATATATTTATGTGTACAATGTACAGATCATAAAACTGTGTTATTAATCCTGAAGCCAGAAAAGTAAGTACAACGTACATTTATTTTAAAAAATTAAGCAAATGTATGACCTAATTAAAAGAAATCACTCAAATATTTTACTGTGTAATGAATGCAAATTAAAGTATAACTTAAAAAATGGGAGAAAAAGTAACCTGGCATAATGCAAAATATCCTCTCATCCTCTTAGATTATATATCTTTGGTATCACACTTTATCGAACAATCCTCAGACCACCTTTCCAAATTACTTGGTCCACTTCCAGATTCTTGAGAATAAGAGAAGGTCGCTTGTTACTAGGAAGAACATATTACAGGCCACATGAAGGGTACAAGGTAAAGTAAAAAACATGCTTCCTTAAAACTTCTATTAGATAAATTACCAGTGTGCTTTTAAATCAGGCTTCCATACAGGCTGTGATTAGAAGAATAGAAATCAAAACATTTCTGCAGCTGCACAGGAGAAAACCTGCCAACCATAGGGCAAAGCACAATGCTGTATAAAACTCACTGGCCGGGCCCCTCATGTGGAACTACAGTGCCTGGGGTTTGAGCAGTCACGATACTAACACAAGAGAGTACCTGCTAAAGGTAAGAAAGTTGCTATTTACTACCCTGTAATATCTAGACTGTGCTGCCAGAATCCTCTTAGACAGTAAGCTGCTGAAGAAATGAATCTCCAAGCAGACACCATCAGGCAAAAGGGAACAAGGAACCAAACACCCACTAAAAAGACGCATTTTCCTTGTTCACAAGCTACAAAACAAGCCCTATCTTCTTCATCCAGTTATAAAAGAACATAAAACTAGAAAGAAAATTTCTATGATGCCTAAGACCATATAACCCTAACCATTTTCTTATGCAATAAAAAAAAATTAAACAGTAATAATGGAAAACCTTGAGAAATGTAGACATTTTATTAACTCAACAATATAAACGTGAATTATCTCAGTTTGTTTATTTGCTAGTTACTCATTTCAAAGTGCCTCTCAGTGCTAATGAAAATAAAATCTCAAGTGCTTTATAAAAGCAATGGGCTTGGCTGAAATAACTAGAGATTTTTATTTTATTTATGTTAAGATGTTTTCTCCTCATTTAGTAACTAAATTGTTAATTTAGGAAGCGTAGTTATATTTTTATATCTTCTGTATTAGTAATGGCATCAAAATATTCAGAGCCAAGCAAACAAAATCCCGAAGTATTAAAGCATATATTATTTGGGTGATTACCTTTTATTTATTGTCACTAGATATTTATTAATACCAGGATGCTAGAAAGTGATGTATTTAACCTTTTTGCACCATCTCTAGATTCTTTAACTGTATGGCACAGTGTGACTATTTATGCTTAATCTCTTTTCTTCTTCCTCCATCTACTTGTTTTCCTGCCAGTTTGTGCTCCTAGCCTGAACTAAATTAAAAAACTATTTTCAGCCGACTCAGAGCTATTCAAACTTATTACTCCTTCAAGGATATTTTTACTTGAAGCACTTCAGGACTTAAATTGCTAAGTTAAAATCAAAGTAATGACCCCAAGCAGAGATTACGGAGTTGCAGAGTAAATTCATATAAATAAAATTAGACTGAAAGGCATTTCCCGCTGAACGACAGTGTCTTGATTAAATCTTGTGCTGGCACTAAGCACGCCTCGCGGTTCTAACAGCCCATCACTGGCATCAAGACTACCACAAACAGAACGAATACCAAACAAACCCAATCAGAACTTTGCCCTCAAAGCTGTGAAAGCCTCCGATTTCCAAATATTTCCACACCACTTGAGTGACTGCCTCACAAAACATAAGGATAATTAAACTGACATGAAACAACTGCCCTGTTTAAATCCTAGGGGCAGTTTGTCTAACCCTCTGATCCCAGAGGAACCTAGAGCCACTCAGGCACCTGTCTGTGGTCGCTATCTGACAAACATCACAAAAATACTCTTCCCAGTGCATGGGACCGTCTACCACATGCACTAGCACAATCCATGTTTTACTCTCATTTATGACATCCAGCGAGTAAACATCATACTCTCATCTGCAAATGTGAAAGAATTTTGTTATGGTTTAACATTCTGTCAGCATCCTCTACCTGTAAGAAAATCAAGTACTCTGACCAAGTGAAAACATTTGCTATCTCTTTATAAATCACCTCATGCTGAAATTAGCAATCACTAAAGGAAAAATTCAGTATGTATGACTTGCCTTAAAAAACAAAACAAAACAAAACAACAACCCACCACACCTGGAATTATTAGAGGTTAAATTTTTGCTCACAGAAAGATCATTCTCCTCATTCCACTTAAGGCAATGGCAGGTTTTTTCCACTGACTTCATTAAGGACATGAGTTGGACAAACTGGACAGCCAATTACCTTCCTTAAAAGTAAACAAAAAAATTTTTATTGTTAGGCTTTGAAAATTATTGATTTTGCCAATTCTGTTCTGAATTGTGGTTACCCGTTTCAAATATATTCATGCGTTTTATAAAAGTCAATTTCCTTCTGTCATCTTGGATACTCCACAGCATATGGGTTTGCAGGGGCAAGTCCCATTTTGTTCACCATTAAACTGCAACATAATAGAACAAGAAATTGCTGAATCTAGAAGGAGTTCCATCAGTATCTTAAAAACCTCAGTCTCCATCTCCATTATCAGATAAAACAACAACAACAAAATAAAAAAGTCAAATTTCTGAAGGACAAGGAAAAAAAAAAAACAACTCTGATTCCTGTAAAAAGGGGATTTTCAAGTAGTGGCATTTTCCTTTATTAAAACAAACAAACAAAAGCCACCCACATACACACAAAGAACAAACCAAAAAACCTCTCTTTTGCATGTTTTTCCTGAAAATAAAATAATTTACATTTTGACTATTTCAATGTCATGACCTCTAACTTCTTTCAATATATGACCAATTGAAAAGGTCCTTTTCAAGAGGTTCTCTTATTAGGGGGAAAAACAAGACCATTCGTGTCTAAGACCCTCTCATCTGAGAAACGGTTTGGCAAGACCACAATGAACATCTGCCAAACACTGGTAACATTTACATATAGTCCCATTTTATTCTAAGAATCAGTTCCTTTGTTAGCTCATTTATAGGTATCTTTCTGAAACTTCAAGATGACTCGGCAATCTCAGAAAAGATTTCAAAGGGTCACTTGATTTTCCTCTCATACTACATTTGCAGTATTAACTGCACTTAGCATAATACCATCAGGGGCCTCAGTTTTATTATTTCTGTGCATACCCTCCAGGGCTTCCATTTTCAATCTCAGAGCTAAATCACACTTTTTTACACATTGCTCCTGCCCAAGGATAGAACACTGCTTACTGGTTTGGTTTTTATTTTTCTTTTCAGCTATATATACTCAGATGAATGTCAAACAGTCACTGAGAACACATTTTATGATGATCCCTATTTCCAGTTAAAATACATACTTAGAGTTTTAGATTTAACTCCCTACCTTTCCAGTCAGAGTCATTTTACCTAGAGTCAATCAAGCATGTGATTAGAAATAATCACCCACATGCATGAATTTAAAAAGATTAGATCTTCACCAAACTCGTAAGTGTGGCAAGCTGCTACCTCTCCTCTCATACTTGTAAAGATACTTGAAAACATACCTCAACAGACACAATTCTCAGATCTTAAAACACTGCACTTGTGACTTACAGTAACTAATATTCAAATTCTCACTTTCCACAAGGCACGATCAACACAGGTGTGACTTCTCTTGGTTGGATACTTCCTGCTACCAACACTGTTAAATTAGACACAACCAGAAACAAACAAACAAACAAACAAACAAACAAACAAACAAAAAAAATGTGGGGAGACTTTCAGATACTTCTCTTAAAAGTGAAACTATGCACAAGGTAGAAAATAGTTTAAAAAAAAAAACTACTGCTAATGATCTAAAATACAAAATTGTATGTTAATTACTTCAACGGTATCTTAGTTAATCTTCACTTACCCTCGTCCAGAAATGACTGATCAATGCAAAAATACAGTTGTCAAAAATGGCAGAGTGGAACTTCAGAAAATCTCTTCTTTAAGGAGCAAACAACTCTCTCCTTAGGTTCCCCCCTTCAAAACCAATGGTGAAAAAATGATTTTTTTTGGTTGTTGTTTTTAGTTAACTAAATGAAGAGCCAAATTCCAGTGTTTAGCACACAGATTTCAGAACATTCAGATATTCCTCCACCTGCTTTGTACTAATAGCTTCAAAAGAATTACCTGTCTTTAGAAAAATCTACCATGCTCAGATTATCCTTAACGAGTCCCTGGCTTCACCCATCTCCTTTACCATCTATTTCTAACTCTTTTTACTGGTATCAGAACAAAAATGCAGGATTTAAAAATCATTATTTGGCAGCAGCTCTCAAAAACTGTATAAAGCCCTTCTTTTAATGTCAAGTCTTTACAGTTGAGATTCATGGCAGTGAGCAGTTCGCAATAGTTTACTCAGCACGCTACTCACCAGAACCTCTGGAGGTGCTCACAGTTCAACGACCTTATTAACTTGCCACCAATCCTAATATATAGACCTACAAATATTTTTAAATATTGCACTTTCTGTAGTTTCCTCCAGAACACGTTAAGTGTCTTTTTCAGTTTCAAAAGACGGGTATTATACAACTTGTCATGTAGTCCTGCTCCCCAACTGCTTTTCTGTGGAAGGAACAGCAATAACTATTTGTCTCAGACCAACTGTCTCAGCAATCAAAAGAAACAAATCTCAGACTGAGTAAACTCTGAAATGCAACTGAAATATATCTCACATCTCAGCGTCAAAACTTTAGATGAACACTGGATAAAAAGGAAGATTCACTACTACCTAACTACTAACTACCTAAAAAAACCCCACTACATAAAGGGAAAACTGAAGCATTTTGCTGCATTTCCCACATAAAGTGAAAAAACTGTCACACAATGTCTCTGAAAAATAATATACCGTATTTCCAGAACAGTTTGTTAAATCAGAAACAACACTGAAAATATCCAGTTCAAATGCAGGATGAACCACATATAGAATATCTTTCAAATCAACATGTTTTTTAGTAAGTTTGTTTGCCTTTTTTGCTCTTTTTCTCTTAGACTCTTCTGAGGACAATAAACCCTGTTTTCACGAGAAAAGAGCAACAAGGGAGTCTACAGTATTATTTAACATATAATATAAAATGGCTTTAAAAAGAATCAGAGGACAACAACCAGAAAACTCTAATATTAAATTCTGAATACAAGAGAATGTAAATCCTATATGACAAAATTCCCGTCATAAGACCCCACTTACAATTTTGTCATGTAATCTATGACCATTAAAACATTTCTCTTTCACATGATTTCTTTGTAGGAGTTTACATTCCATCTGTAACTTTCATTGTCTTCACAGAAGATACAGATAGGATCATAAGCATAAATTTTACTTATACCTAGAAATAGCACCACAATTTTAATATTTATCCAATTAAAAAAAAATATTAACAATTTTCCAGCTCTAATATTTTATAACATACTACTATAAATTCCTACTGTCTTAAAAAAGGGACAAGTAGCATTTTTAAAAAATCTTCACAGGCACACTGGGCTCTCCTCGAACTTAAGCATGACAAACTTCCCACTCCACAAAATCTCAGTCATGCGAAACTACAAAGCTATCACTCATTTTTTGACACTAAATTATAGAAAAATAATCAACAAAATTTGAGAATAATCAACAGAACAATTTTTGACTTAAAATACTATTAGAAAAGCACACTTATTACTCCTTAAGTGAGCTGTTCATACGCAGTTATCAATTGGTACCATTTTTAGTTATAATCTACTACCCACAGCTTTTACATTGATTAAAGCAAGTGCAATGAAAGATTATTTTTAGGGGATGAAGGGAGGACAACATGACATGTTCAAGATAAAAAGTAATCAAAGCAGCCAGATTCCTTTATCTAAAACTCAGCTGAAATCCAAGAACATAAGAAGGAGAACAATTCATTCTAGAAGCTTGACAGCTATTTTATACAAATTTAGAAAATAATCAGGAGAAAAGAAATGGGAGTTATTTCATCTGCTGCCCAAACTGTCCCCTTCACAGATTACAAAAACAATCTCTTTCAAAAAGGTACAAACTGCATTTGCCCTTCAGTTATATATACAAAGCAAACTATTCTGGAGCCCAGCTTCAAATCCATAGACTAATGAAAATAATCATTTTTCACTTTAAAAAACTATCAGTGAAGTCAAATAATAATGGCTACTCTATTACAGACATTATTTTCATGGCCAAACCTTTAATTAAGGTTGGTTAGTATGTTCTATTGTTAGAAGAAACTTTCAATAATATTTGAGAATAAAAAATATTAACTGACTTCCTTTTGTAGGTGAAAAGGTATTTCGATCCAATTTAATTATTATGCCGTATTATTAACTACAGCAATTACCTTATGTTCAGTTGCTGTCCACAAGTTAATAAACATACACACACCCTTCTGCTCATTTCTTAGGAGAAAAACAAACAGGAAAAAAAAAATCAAAACAGAAAAAATGAGTTAAACCTTGAAGAATCATCACAGATGGTGGGCATATCTTTCTGCACCATTTGAGGGCCTCTAGTTTCGGGGCAGGGGAAGGAGGAAAGACTGTGATGTTAAATAACTCATGTGAAATGTAGTCCTTCTACTCATCTTTATTGATGATTTATAGCTGCAGGACATTTGTAGATTTAACAGCCCATCAAAGCATTTGAGAGGACCCAGTCCTAAGTACTCATTAAGTGAAATTAAACATAACTTTCCATAAAGTACTATGCAGCATGAATGGGTGAGCAAGCTTGTGAGCATCTACTACTATAGTAATTTATAGTTTGTAATCCTGCCTTATTACTTCCAAAAGCATTTTTAAAAGCAGTTGGCAGCAACAAAAATACTTCATCTATGCTGTAAATTACTCTGAAGAAAAATCCTTTACGTCTCTGAAGGATGCACTAATTCTTCCTTCTCCAGTGGAAGAAAATAAGCTAAATACTGAAACACACAACCCCCTTTATCTGCAGGATAGTATTCCACATATGTTTTTCTCCCGAGCTATTTGTGTTCTCTTTACAGGTACAAGTCAACAAGAAGGCCGGTAAAAATTCTGGTAAGTGCTATGGAGAAATCCAAACATCCAGCTATGCAAATCTCTAGAAACAGTCTACAGACCTTAAAAAGTATGTCCTCCCTGTACAGACACCTCTCTCTAAAAAATCAAGTGCAGAACTACGATGTTGGACACAAAAAGAAAATATACAAAGACCAAGAAAGGAGGAGAAGAAAACTACATGGGACAGAAGGTACCTATTGAAATGCATATCTTAGACACAAGTTTCTGAGATAACTAGTTTAATTTTAAAAGGACCCAAGAAGTCAACTGGCAGCTTTTGTAATTTAGCCTGCCTCTGGAAACACATATTTATCAATTTAGTTTTGTTTTTTTTTTTTTACCTGGGAAGTACACAAAGAAAAAAAAAAAGCACACACACCCCCAAAAATAATAATAAAAAAAAAGTTAAAAAATATTAAAAAACCCTTTTGATATCAAGATGTTGTGAGATTTATACTCAAGAGTGAATTAAAACAAGCAGCGTGAGGGGTAGTATGTGAAAAATTTAAAAAAGAGACCCGCATGAACCCTAAGGATCAAAATTGTTTTTAAATTTACTTAAGGAGAGCAAGACATTTTTTCGACGCCTCTGCCTCCCGCGAG
>NW_008620956.1:84192-96336 GCF_000691845.1 Merops nubicus | reverse complement strand
TATATATATATATATATATACTTTTTGCCTTCACAAATCACTCTTCATTTGCTAGTTTTCCTCACGTATCAAAATAAATATCCTTCCTTACATACCCACTTAAATATCAAAGGCAAATGTGATGAATAATGGACTAAAAACCAGAAAATCAACATGTTCTGAATCTTAATCATTCCAATGGAAGAAGTACTGTTATAGTCAAGTGTAAGGGTTGAGGTAATAAAATTGCAATTGTTGTTGTTGTTATTTCAAGCTAGCACTTCCATCATTATTTTTAACATTGCAACAATACTTCATGAGGAAAACCATGGGCTTATTCTGTGCCTTGGTTAGGGTATTAAATAATTTTCTAGAGTAACACTACTGATTCACATGGAAGCATACCAAAAAAAGAATTAGAAATTGGCATAGTTTATTTTATAGTCACTTTCAGTCCTTTGGAGCCTGCACAGGGACTTTCTGGGAGCTACACTGTAATCTCCATGAGAGTCTCCTGGGTTTCCAACATATGGTACCAATGTGACTCTGTCAAGTCAGTTTAGCCAAATCAAAAAATTTAAGATTGCCTCATTATCTAACTAGAAAGGATTTAATAGTGATTGATTTCTGTCATAGTGGAATAATTAACCTTACCACTTACCATATGTAGTTATTCATTAAGAATATCTCACACCAATTGCCAGAAATTAAGCTAAACCTCATGATACTTGTAAAGAAAGAATAATTATCCCCACTTTGCAGGTGGAGAAGCTGAGTAAATACATACACACACAAATACCTACACGTCCTCACAAATGCATTAAGTACATGACACTATAGAAACAATTACACATAAAGAGAGAGGCCTACATTTTCCAAATTTATTATCTAATATTTGGTATTATACACGTGGCTAATTGTATAGCTTAATTTTCTGAGGTGCTAAAAATATTTTGTCACAATCCAATGAATATGGAGATGAAACTTAAATGCAAATCTGGAACAAATTATAAATAAACAAATAAACTGAAGTTTGCTTTTGTAAGCATGAGAGAGAAGATGTGTAAAAAAACATAAGACAATTTCACAGAACACTGAATCAAACATTAGACCTCGTTATCTAAACATTGTAGTTGTGAGTATTATTTTCTGTTAGAGTTCTAGATTAAAGGACTTTTTGATTATACATCGGTTTGCAATGAGAGTTTGACACTGAATATCTTTGAATTCTGTCACCTTTATCTGTTTTTTTAATTTATTCTAATTCATTAAAGTATGAGATATTTCATTTAGAAAAAAAAAAACAAAAAAACAAAAAAACAACTCTCTGGTAGCTAATTTAATTTCTGTTAATTTGTATAGGCACATTGTGATGCATTACATTACCAGTGGAAGGCAGAGAAGAGGTGGAGCTCATATCTGTGCTGCCCACTAGCACCCTGTGTTCTCCAGGGCCTGCTAGGGAGAGGGAGAAAAAACACATGCCAGTCCAGAAAATCCATGCCTAATTTAATAATAATGATGAACAGTCTTCATCCCAAATGCTAAACCATTTTAAAGCATTTGTGTTTGAAAAATATAATCACTCACAGGCTCAACAGAGCAGAGTTACTCCTGATTGAATACTACTCTCTTAGTTTATATAGATATAACCAGGAGAAAGGCAGTGAATCAAACTTAACCTGATCTTCACTGGCTGGACATTTTAATTAGCTTTTTAAATGTCTATGTTGTTTTGGTGCTTAGCATTTGGGAGGGATATCTTGGTGCCAGGGAAGTGTGGCTCAGGACAACCATGCAGATAAGACATCTTTCTAGCAACAAAGAACTTTTTCAATATTTTTCTTCTTTTCAACATTTTTTAGTATATTTTTTCTCCCATTTGTTCCATCCAATTATTTGAATTAGACAGGTACAGTATACAAAATATGCCCCACTGTGGCAAGGTACATGTCGCATGTATTTTTTTTTTACTTTTGAAATGCTTAGGATGGCTCAAAAGCTGAAGATAAGGGACTTGTGAAGAAAGTATGTCATTAGGGGGTGTTCTACCTGATTTAATGTCTTAATGATGGAGTGTATCAGATAGGATGGAAACCTTACTGAATCTCAGGGCTTAAGTATTTGTTCAGGTTCTGTTTAAAATAGAGAGATGTAACTTGAAAGCAAAATGCTGTGAAGGTTATAGACCAGAAAACTGGTGATGTAAGGAAAAGAAAATGGTCAAATATAGCCATTTTTGCTTTTGCTGAGTAAATAGGAGTTTGTCCTGCTGGGATTATTTGCAGACCGCAGTAAATAGGTGTGAGAATCAGCTGTATTCTGAGTAAAAATGTGTCTGTGGAAACCAAATGGTACTTGTCCTGTCCAATTGTTTCTTATCAGCTACAAAGTAAATGATTAAAAGGAGCCCATATTTTATTTGCAGGCATTTTGGCACAAGCAACTGTAATAACTGATGAATAACATATATTATAATCACTGATTTCCTTTTCCATAAGGTAATTAACAGTACCATTAATAGGCAATCTGTCTGCTGTATCTTCAAGGTACAGAAAGTCAGAGCAGTGCCACATGATCTCCTCCCAGCTAATTGATGTCACACTCCCTTGTAAGACCTTGCTGCTTTTAGTGAACCACTCCTACCTTAGCAGAGGGATGGCTGTGGTCAGGTGAGAACATTAACCTCTTCCACTTTCACAGCTGGGGTTGGGTCTGTAGTGATGCACTGAGTGCTGCAATCCAGACTAAACTCTGCCTCAGGTAATAAGCACTAGACTATCAATATTAGGTTCAGGAGCAGGGCTTCAGTTTACCTAAACCTGGAAAGCAGGCTGAGTTCATGTTTGGATTCAGGCTTTGCTCAGTACTTATTTTATCAATACCTGTTTGTTCCCATCTTAAAACGATAGCTCATTCTCTGCACTTGTGATAAAGTCGGTGTTATTCTGATGATTTCAGAGAGAAAGAGCAAAGACATCAGAGGAGAGAAATGGTTTCATTAACTGTGTCTGCTACTTTCTAGTCCTTGTGTCAATATAAATTCAGTGTTTTGCCAAAATCTTCTAAAGAGATTAATGATTTTGGCTGCCTAATTTAAGAAACTTTCAAAGCTGTTTGAACTTGGAAATGAAAGTTATGTTCCATTAAAGTGCTTCAGGCTGTCTGTGTAGAAACCAAAGCTCTGAGACACATCCACCCAAATATGCACATTTATACTTGTGCATACTCTTCTTTGCTACAGATGTGCATTTGGCAGAGCATGAGTTTGCAGCTTCCTTTCTTCACTTTGCTAAAACTGATAGGATTGCTAGAAAAATATCTATTCACTCACAGCTGTAGCTTTTTTATTGAAATTAACTATCTTTGTTTTTATCCTGTAATAGAAACATTCAGGAAGCACTGAACATGGTCAAACTAATGAATCAATAATTTACTTTCAGGATTTGATTTGGGAAACAAAAAAAAATGCTGCAGTTCATATCAACTCACATAACTTGACAGCTCTAACAGCATGTAACTTTTGCAGAATTTTCGCTCCAAGACAGTTTTCTGGGCTGAGAAAAAAAGGTGTACAATTCTAGAGTTAAGCTCTGAGTTTTTAACTTGCTTTGAAAGCCTTATCCTGACTATAAAAGTTTATGACCATTTTTGTTAGAACTTTTTCTCCAAAGATTTATGAAGAAATGAAGGTGTTTTTATTAAAAGCTCATATAAGAAAACTTGTATTCATAATTGCTTTCCAAAGCACTAACTACATTTTGTGGTAGTTGTTTGTATGTATAAGTTTTTGTGATGTATTTTAATAAGCCTGAAAAATAAGTTCTGCACAATAATTTATCCTTATAATTAGAGTTTTTATGAGTACAGTGCTAGCTGCAAACAGAGCAGTAATTCTTTAAAATAATTCAAAATTACAATTCGAGTTCTCTATTGTGTTGTTTGCAGACAAAAAAAATACCATTACTTTGGTTCAAGTATTTTTAATGAAAATAATCTTAATTTAGGATTTCTTTTATTTTTCCTCATGAATAAATGTCATATGAAAGCTGTTCTGTGAATACTTTATGTTTAATTCTAAGTTTATTTTAAGTCAAATTTATTGTAACAGAACTATTTATGTGCTGTTATCTAAGCACATAAGTACTTCCAGTCAAAGATCTCTGTAAATCAGTTAGATAAATATATTAATTAGTTAGAAGACAGTCCAGAAGAGAGCAAAATCAATAGCATATGGAAGCTAACAAAGTATCAGCTTTCAGTCTGACTATTCAAGTTGAAATTTTTCTAATCCAGTCCATGAGCTTCGGAGATGCACACTATCTCTCTGTTAACATCTGTCCATACAAACTTTAAATGCCCGAATAGCTATAGAACACAAAGTCTAAAGGGTCCTGCAAAATCAAAAAGCTTTTAAAAATACCTTTTTCCATGTATTCTCTCAGTTCTGATTATCACTCTGAATTTGGAGTTGCCATTGTGATAATATCCCAGTCACTGGGTTCGAAAGACTGAGGTAAACCAGAAACACGACTATGTAAGTCAGTATTTAAGCTTAGTTCTATGAACAATCTAAAGTCTAAGGCATCTGTCATGGATGACAAATGCAAGTTTATTCTAGTACGATCATTATTCTAATTTGAGATTCCAGTGTTTGACTATGTATTATTTGGTACTTTGGTGGATAATTTTTGAAATGTCAGTGAGCTTTTTGATTTTTTAAAATTCTGTATTGATGACTTATTTTTAATCCATTTTGTTTCTTCTTCTTAACCTAATTGCTTCTTAATTGGCAGTTGCTGTAATTTCATGGTTTACACTGATGTCACAATGCTTTACTTCAAACATTGATTGTACAATTGGTTTAACATTTCAACTACCATGTGCTTTTGAGGTTGGAGTGGAACTCAGCGTCAACTGATTCTCCATCAGGTTGCACAGTTATTGCCCTATAATATAGAGTAACCTCAAAGGAATGAGACAAAATTCAGAATAATCTATGTGGAATGTGCTGATGAGAGATTAATAGATAGGACAAAGGGCAACGGGCACAAACTAGAACACGGGAAGTTCCACCTAAACACAATTAAAAGGCTCTGTGATGTGAACGTGATGGAGCACTGGAACAGGCTGCCCAGAGAGGTTGAGTCTCCTTCTCTGGAGAGGAAAATCTGCCTGGGTGCATTCATGCTTGTCCAGCTTGTTCTAGGTGAATCTGCTTTAAGCATAGGGTTGGGTCTAGATCAGAGGTCCCTTCCAACCCCTACCATTCTCTGATTCTGTGACTTCAGAGATACAGGCTCTGTCAGCAGAGAGGCTAAGAGGACAGTTTTTCAAATGTGCTAGTTTGCCCAGAAAAAAATCTTTTTCTCTTTTAAAGGCAAGTCTATTCATAAAATCCCCAAACTACCTGCTCATCCCATCTGCATTAGAGGCAAAAAAGTGTAAATATTGTGGCATGGGTGGATGGAAGGAAGGAAAGAAAACAAAGGAAAACCAAACCTCACTCTTTTCAGAAAGCAAATGCTTTGTCCCTTTAAAAGTAATCATGAATAAAAATGATGAGAATGTGTTCTGCATCTTTGCACTTGTGACTCCATCCTCAGCCTCCGAAACCTTTCTTGTTTAAAAAAAAAAAAAAAATCTGTGATAAAATGGCTGAAGACCCTGCAAATCTGTGTTTCATTTGGTTGTAAACTTTATATCTAGGAAATGGTCCAATATTCTTGTGTTTATGTATATCTTGATTAACTTCTGTGGGACTAAAGTATCATGCTTTCTGCTTACATGTTATGCGTATATATGTACGTGTGTGTATTATGGACTGACAGACTTAGTAATTTCTGCTAAAAAGAGATTGTTTGTAGGATCAATATATAGACATCTGTTTTCAAAGAAATGTCTAAATTGCAAAAATGTGTTAGATTATCATGGTGAATTAATAATTTCGACTACATACTTCCTTCAGTGATACTACATTGTGTGTCCACAGAGGAACTTTTCCCTAAATGTCTCAGAAAACAGGAAATGGTTGTGCAAGAATTATCCACTAATTTCTAGCTGCTTTTCATGCTTTCAGACAGTGCTTTGTAGTATAATTCTCATATGGGTCATTTCAGTGCATGCTTAATTCTAAACATGAGCTCAAATCCAGTTATCAGTGGACTGTTCTGCTGAAGATGGCTAGATTTAAAAGTTAAGCATGTGCCTTAGTACTTCATGGATGAATTCTGTAATCTTAGGAGATGCAACCCTCTCAAGAATTCAATTAAATGTCTATTAAACTTTGCTGAAAACTCAAACCTGTGTAAGCAACAAGGGAACTGGACATATGAAGAGAAGTTGAACAAAACCTATGCAATCTGTTTTCCTCAGACAGTGTTCAGCATAGATTTGCTGTCAAAACTGTGAGTACAAGTCTTGCTATTTAGATCCCTGTTCAGTGAGATTTTTTTCTTACATCCTACACACCGAATGAAAAGTTGCTTTATTGTGGAGCTTAAACTATTAGGTATCAGAAACAGTACTATAAATGCCTCTATACAAAAGCTGAAATTAAGATTCAGAATGTCTGTTAACCAGGCGGGAATATATAAGGATATCAGAGTGCACGTATTTTCCTCAAAGGCAGAAGAAACTTACCTGCATCCTTAGCTGAATACTGAAGCCACATGTAGCAGAAACAAAGGGAAAAAAAACAATTCTAGTTTCAGGCATGTGTGCTGAAACAATATTTGGCATCCTCCCCATGGCAGTACTGCCTGTATCTAATCTGGATCTGTTGTGTCCTCCTTGATTCACACCAATCACAATTATTACAACTTTGCAGGCAACCACAAAGCATTCTCATAATTCCACATGAATCAGTGTTGAATATTTTATGTTACTATCATAAGTAAAGGGCCTGTTCCAGTATTTCTGTTGCCAGCTGAGCTCTTCTGCTCAGCACCTCTGGTAGGGCTGTGTAAGTAGATGAACAGCTCAATGAGCTACTTGTCATAAATAGAGTTTGCTGGGAAACTTTTGTGAAATTGTTTTCTTAGGATGAAACTTTTTGTAAGAATGAGTAAGCTTCAATGCAGCTTTTGCAATGTTTTCTCAGGTACAAGATGGATATCTGCAAGAGACATGAGATGAAGTAGCAGACCATGGAAATACAGTATCTTCAACTTGTCCTTCAGCACCATAGATGAATATTTAATTGTTACTCAACACATTTAACTATTTGTTATTTGGAGGCTTATAAGATGTGAGGGGGTAAAATTGTTCCCTCTGTATCTAAAGTGGGATTAGTCATGAAGCTTTGTTTATTTATAATTTTGTCTCCTTCTCTCTCATTCCCAAAATCTTTTCCCCACCTATACACTAGACTGACTTTGAAAAAGTGCCAAAAAAAATTTCAGTGAAGCAATGAAAATATTTGTGACAATTCATAAAAATAGGAAAAATATTTCATGTTCTTTGCAATTCTGGCCTCAACACTGTTTCCTCTTGTGACTCCTGCCAAGAATCCTTGTCTCTGTCTCCCCAAGCATAAAGTAATGATCAAAAAAGTGTTGTGGTTTTTTTCATAAGGGAGATGTAATGATAGACAAGATAACTTGCCAGCCTTTTGAGACAGTCAGAGACTGCATGGCTGTAGTGTAAGACTTAGGAAGCAAATATTTATTCAGAGCCCAGTGCATGGTTTGGATGATGTATGATATGTAAGGTAAAGGTCATACAGTGAGTGATGAGCATAAGAGGATATAAAGAAAAAGTGAACAGCTGGTCATTCCCTGTGTCCCATCCACTCCTTCTGCGGAATGAAGCAAGGTCTTGTGAGACAAGGGAAAAAAATAGCAACAACTACACCAGCACATTTTTGAACAGAGGCAAAAATATACTTTGTTAATTGTAAATTTATTTGTATTTGCAACAGAAAAAAATGGTGTTTTCTGTGATGAGTGTCTTAGTTCTGTGAACGAGCAAAATAAATGTTTTCTGTGCCTTTAAAACACTATTAATCCACCCCAAAGGTGAAACTTTCTTCTAAGAAAGTTAATGCTTTGCCCACTCTAGTCAAAAAGAGAAGTGTATAATGAGAGAGTCCTACAGACAGAAGCTGCTTGGGCATCTGCTCTCTCTCTGCCCATGTTGACATCTCCTGGCAGTCACAGCACAAGATTTTGCTCATGATATGAACTCACCTCTCAACAGTGGCTGTGATTGTCTGCTACTTTTGTCCCATGTGCAAAATATAGCTAAAAAGGCAGCAATGCACAAGAAAGAGCAAAGTTTAAATAGTTTGCAGCTCAGCTGGAGAGAAATGCATTAGCCAAGAGAATCCATTTCAGTAGCCTAAGGGGCCAGATTTCAGTATTCAGTTATTAGGCGTCTTGGAACAAAACAAAAAGATTGTGCAGATTTCTTGTTATTAAAAAGGTTGTGTTTTAGCTTTCTCTACAATTACTGTAGGCTTTAGCCTTGATTCCCAGAGCAATTAAAACATTAGCTCATTTTGAACAGTTTTACTTGGTTGTTTTAGAGTTTTTGAAGCAGCCTCAAGCAGACAAAACTGTGACTGATAGGTGTTTACACCTTTGTGAGAATTTAATAATTTGGTCTTCTGTCTCTGCAGGTTTAGCTCCTTTGTCATTCCTAGCTCTGTGCACATCTGGCTTTCTCACTTTTCCAGCTTTCATGATCTGCTGAGTTGGTGGCTCTGTCTAGATCATCCTTTTGATCATATGCCTCACAGAGCCAATAGACATGCATTTCCACTAGTGATTCACTCTGTGCCTGTCTGATTTCATGCATTTTATGGTTATTTTATTCAGAAGACTGCAGTGATGATTGCCATGTTAATGTTCTCATCCAGATAGTAATACAGCAGGTGACTACTGGTAATTAATCATCAAAGCCTTTATTCTTTTTATAACACAGGAGCTTTTTAACACTGTGCAAGAGTCATAACCTGAAAAGCCTGCATGTGTTGGGAGAATTTGACAGAAATAGCTAAGCTTTTACAGAAAATGGTGTCAAATGTCGAAACTTTGATCTTAAGAATTTATAGGATCCAGGTGTGCACACATGTATGCGTGTGCTAATTGCAGTAACACCATTTCCTCCTATGACAAGTTTTATGGATGTAATTCCCATTAAAAATATAGAAAATGTCATGTCAAATTCCTCAGTGTAACAGTGGTGTTTTAATAACTCTCACTGCCTTGCAAATAAATGACAGTCTTTCAGCTGCATAGTGTTTTCTATCTGAAGAACTGTGTACAAGCAGCCAGCTTTTTCATCCACATCTCTAAAGGCCATTAATGTCCATTCAACCAACCTTTAATAGCACTTAATAAGTGTGTTAATGACACACAGCTAACAGTAATGTCAAGTAGTCAATGTTTGGATGTTAGCTAATATTTTCCTTTACACACTGTATGATTAATTTACTATGACTGCAGTCAGAAAAATCTGCAGAACCATATCATATTTACAAATTTAGTTTGAACTCTTAAGTAGTACAAAACATGTTTTAAATGGCATTGTACTATGAGTGAAATTATTTTGACTGTGTATTACAGTCAACAGAGACATCTGGAATAGCCCTTTAGTGTGTCTTCCCATCATGATATTGGTTGATTAACATTGGTAAAGGAGTCAGAAAGTCTACAGCATCTAGGGATCTTCCAGGTAATTCAGTCTTACAAAACATGCAGAGTAGCCACTTGACACATCTATGTACTTGTTTGCTAGATGTACTAAAGAAAAAAATATCTTTCTGGAATACAATAGAAATATTTTCCTGTTTTTAGTGCTGTTGAGTATTTTCCTGGTAAGACAATAAGAGGTTTCAGTCTTTAGAACCAAACCAAAAAAAAAACAAAACAAAACCAAAAAGAACCCAAAAATGTAATTACTAGAACATGTTTGTGGCTGATCATATAACGTTCATATAATGCTATTCAAATAGGTATTGATAACATGCTTGCAAGCAATTTTTTAATCATCTGAAACATATTGTTTGGAATAGACAATCTATTTTTTATTCAGCTAAAGTAGATGAGCTTTTTGTTTAGTTTCATTTCTGTGCTATATTAGAAAAGATTAGTATGCTATCATATGAAATAAATAATATTGCCTTTGTCCCACTTCTTCCAGATTTTGTAGGACTGGTTTTGGTTACTCTTAGTATTGGGAAAGTGTAGCAACAAAAAATGATCATGGGAAAACTTCTTGCTCAGGGAGCACATTTCCCAATTTTCTTTGGAGAAGATTATAATCAGAAAGAAATCAATAGTTTTTACATTTTTGGGCAAGCGTTTGGTCCTAACAGGTGATGAGCATCTTGTGGTATGGATAGGACTGGAAGCCCAGATCTTAAGACTGCATTTGTGTGTGTGTATGTCTGATGGTGGAGTTTGTTTTTCTTTGCTTTGGTTTTCAGGATAATCAGCTTCATTTGACTTTTCTGTGAGAAAATTTCCATTGGGAATTTCCATGGAAAACTCGTTAGAAGCATGTAAGTATTGAAGATTGTAGATAGGCAGCTAGTGAGGTTTTCGAAAGTACTGAAGTATCTAAATATATGGCCGAATCACACTATGATCCCTGCCTACATTGTAAACCACTTGTATGCTTTAGAAACTAATCTTCAGCCTCCATGTGTGAGATTAATCTCACCTAGCTTGAAACATCCTTCCTTAATATGGATGTATTTGTCTGAGCTGGGCAGCATGGTGACTTTTTATAGTCAAGGAAGAGAAACAGCCGCTTGTCATCACTATTCATCTCATGACTTAGAAATCTAGAATGGTTCAGATTAATTGTACTCTAAAAATGTCTCCATAGAAAGATTCTACAGTGACAGTCTGTGATATCCCTGGCTATATTATTGATCTATAAAGTCAGATAGCTGAACTACCTTGTTTTGGATCAATTTCTTAGGACCAAGTAGATTAAACAAGTTATATCCAAACTTACTGTCAAGGCAAATATTAGGTGTGAAACACTCCTCTCTGTGCCTGGGTTTCTCTGGATGGAAAACGAGTTGATTCATTCCAGATTTCAGTGAAAGCATGGGGCAGTACATAGGGTATAGGCTCATGGGTTACAGTGTGCATCATTTCTGTGCTTCAGTCCTAATCAGTGAACTAGATATCATAACTTATTGTCTGTTGTCAGCGGTAGTACAGAAATGTGCTAGGGGTTTGGATTCATGTGCTGCAGAAAGAAGGTCTTGTCCTTAAGGAGTCAAAGTAAGGCCTGGGGAGTCTGCTGGTGTTATGCAAAATAGTACCCTGAACATACCAGTGGTTTTTTGATGATGTTTTCACTATATAGCTTGGAAAATTAAGAATTAAGATATGGAGTAGTTCTTTTTTTCTCACTTCTATGTCCCATAACCCTCCTCTGAAATAAGGAAAATGTGACTTTTAATGGATGAGATGCTGAATCCTTTTCCCTCACCCTGTTACGTATGGATTTATATTTTGTTTGTCAATTACCTTAGGCATCGAGCTGGGACTGTGAGAAAAGAAGTAGACAGCATCAGTAGATAATTGATAGAAGAATGGCAATCTTCAAAATCTTGTGTAATATAGAATGGAGGATTTGTTTGAAAGCAAAATGTGTTTTTGTTTTGTATTGTTTCATTTTTTCTTTTCTCAATAGGGTAGATTATTTTTTATGTTTTCGTTGAATGTTGTGAAATCATCTGCTGACCTCTTTGCCAAAAAGACTGGTGATGAGTTTGTCAGTCCCATTAGACAGCCTGATCTTGGGCTATTTAGTACTAATGCAGTTGTCAGGAAGAATCTGTTACAAGCTCTGATGTTGTTCCAAAGTGCTCCTCTGACTAGAAAAGCAAAAATAGAGATGATTACAAAAAGAATGACAGAGGGGAGGGGGAAAATAGAAAAGGACAATGTATATCCAACAGCATAATAAAATAAGTGAGGTCTTAGAGCTCCAGAAATTTACTCTGTACCAGTGCCTTAAGACATTACCCTAAGACAAATTCCAAGCACGAGCATTTGACTGTGCTTATTATGTTCTCTGAACATAGCCTGTGTGCTCTTTGTTTGAAAGCATTAAAAGCAAAGTTCAAATTTGTGGAAAAGTGGCCTTGCAATTTAAGGGTGCTTAATGGCATAAAAAGAAAGGCCTTGTTATTCTTCA
>NW_008620956.1:79994-84161 GCF_000691845.1 Merops nubicus | reverse complement strand
GAACCGCTGTCATCTTTTTACATATCTTTCTGGAAGCTTTTACTTTCAGTGCACTCCTTACCTACTGTCTACAGACCATTATATTTCTTGTACCTGTAGCAGAGAGAACTACTGCTTGTGTTACTGTCCTTGAAGGTACCTCTTTTATAATTAGCTCCATCTAAACCAGATATTTTTCTATATGATCAGCAGCATGGTGGCAAGAGGTATTAGTCATCAATACCAGTTCTTACTCTTTGCTAGGATGTCTGCTAGCATGAAGCAATT
Organism: Merops nubicus; assembly: GCF_000691845.1. Lineage (NCBI taxonomy): Eukaryota > Metazoa > Chordata > Aves > Coraciiformes > Meropidae > Merops > Merops nubicus. Next base: position 83,894 of record NW_008620956.1, on the reverse strand, counting down.
AGTTTATGGTATTAAAACAGTTGGAAGACCTCAGTCTATAATAATGCATGAACATGCTGCATTATTGTCTTGTTCCTAAATTATTTCAAGTATGCTTTCAAGAACATTTTCCCTACTAGAGGAATCTTGCTCATGTCTACAGTGTTCTGTAGATTCTGGCCAAGTTTCTAATTCTCTGTCTTTACTCTTCCCAGTCTTTCTGAGCCCATCAATACTTTTACCTCTACATCCTATTCTTTTCTGACTTTTGTGATATTGCCCTCCTTGATTTTCCTTTCTCCTTACGGAGTGGACATTTTTATGTCTCTCAGGTTATTGATCTTTCCTTTAAAACCTAGTCTATCTCCATTTTCCACATACACTATTTCCATTCCCTTATTGCTAGGTTCTCAATTTTATTATTTTTTTCATTTGTTTTTAATTCTCTGTTATCTGAACTCTGATAATATTCTGCTGTGTCGTTTTCTCTTGGTGTCTTTCTATTCACAACTATTTTACTTGTTTCAGCTCAAATCAGGTCAAGATTTGATTTCTGCAATCTTAGCCTTGCAAAATCTCACAATTTCATGACAAGTCTTGTGCTACTTAATGTTTTACGTAAAACTTCACTTCCTGAAGGCAACTGAGAACAAGAAACTCTAAGCTTTTATCAAAATTACTAAAAACTTAGCCGTCAGGATTACACAAAAAGGCTGAAAACATAAAGGAATATATTAAGGATGCAGATACAAAAAGGCAAATAAAAAGGCAAATTATCACTCTTTTAACTTTTTACCCCAAATTCCATTACCAAGCAAACTCACCTCACATTTGACAAGATAGGGGAATTTCTTTCTCAGCAATATTTCCACATCAATGTTAGAAATATACTTGTCTGTGGGAAAAAAAAAAAGAAAGAGTTCACACTAATATAGGGAACTCTTTACAACTATTGTCACTATAAGTTTAAACCGTGACAATAAAATGTGGTTCTTTTCATATGAGTCAGAGATCATAGCAAGTATAAAACAGCTTACTGTAAAATCAAATTCAGATTATTCTTCTTAATTGAGGATGAGCATCTTGATCACACAGGATAATTTCACTGAAGTATGTGAAACTTCTCAGCAAGCCACCTACGTTGCAACTTTGTAAAATTATGTGGACATTGCCAGGCAGCAAAGAAGCTAATGGTATTTCTGCAGATTTTCAAGAGCTGTTTAAGCTGGAATCCATTTCTGTCTTTAACTTTATCGATCCTACAAACTTGTGAACATTGCTACGTATTTTCTTCTGCCAGTAGATGGTGATATTTATATTAACTATTTAAGTAAACTGGTAAATATATGGAACTATTTATTTTTGATATGCATTCTTTATATCCCAGTTATATTGTAAGAACATGAGCTGATATCACTTGTGTTCTTTGTGTGTTTGTATTAAGCGCAATGTATTGTAGAAACACATAATTACACAACTGGCTTTGACACTGTTGTGCCCACTTTATTACTTAGATCATGATGTTTTGAGCCAGCAACATTTAACTAATTTATACGTTTGTATTGGCTGAATATTCCTTAGGGCTCTCCACATGGAACTCTCCACATTTTTGACTAAAATTTAAGCCTGCAACTTTTTTTGAAGTATGAATAGCAAAACTCAGAACATGAGAAATAATTATCTTGGGTGTTAGTTTCCTAAAAAACGTGATAGGAGAGAAAACAACAAAACTCTACTTTCATTTCTATCTCACTAGTCTGTATTTTGATCTAAATGTAAGATGGGAATTAAGCATCCAGTGTTCATGAAGTTCTCTGTATCACATACTGTCCATTTTTTGAAATACACAGTATTTGTGGAAAAATGCAATGTATAAAGCCTATTTTTTATATTATTGCATAGCTATATATAGTATACATAAAATGATCCTGTTCTGTCAGTGTTTTTTAACAACTAAGAAGGAAGAATTAAAAGTGTTTGATAAAACCTCACCTGCTTTCATTTTATGTTGCTTTTTTACAACAAAGCTGTACATGTGAATTCTGAATAAATCCTTTATATTATTCTCTGTAGGTATCTGTGTGACTGTTCAGAGTTTACACTATTTATCAGATAATCACAGGAATTATTACTACAGATTAATTCAGTAAAGCATTATTGTTCCCTGTAGTACACTTCCAAGTAATGAAATTACTATAGAATCATAGAATCACTTTAATTGGAAAAGACCTCTAAGGTCACCGAGTCCAACCATTAAGTAGCGATAGCTATATTTGCTTAGTATGTCTTAAAAAGATACCATTCTATTCTTTATAAACTTCTATATTGCAGGACTTCTTGGAAGTGACATGCTACAATGCATGTTCTAGTACATCTTTTTTTATATATGATTATATGCTAAAATTGCTTATTGAATTACTAAAATTATTCAGTGGCAATGATGATACAAAACCAGATACCCCTGAATCTGTATGTCCTTCAAATATGACTTAGGTTCTAGTGCTAGAAATAATGCATTAGTTAGATTAATTTCCTGCGCAATTTTTCATCACAACTTCATTAAAAGTGAAGTGGTTTCGTTACATAATGATGGAAAATGTCTGGAAATAGAAATAGCATTCTGAGATGTGGCAAATGAAAGAAGCATAAAAATGTGATGAAGTGAGTAGCAGAGGATAAGTATCTTTTCGGAATCAAACTGAACTAGAAAATTGTTTTCCTCATAATAATTGAGAGGACAGAATGAGCATCAGTATAGACACTAGCATTCTGTGTTTAACCATGTTACATCCTTTACTGCAAGAAATTCTCTACTTAGTATGTTAAACTCTGCAGCTGTATAGTTTAGCTACATATTTGAATACTGATGCTGTAGCCTGCAGGGCATGTAGCAATGTTCAGAGGCACCAATGCTCTTCTCTCTCCACAGCACTTGCAAGCAAAGATCTAGGAGTTTCCACCCTGTCATTTTAGGCATGGGAGAATAGAATCTAGAACACAAGAAGATGCAGCATAAAATATACTAATGGCAATACCTGTAGCATCCATTTCCAACCAGTTTGTACACATACAATGTATCTGCAGTACCTGAACGTGTCACACTTTTAGCAACAGCATTACCAAGTAAACAAAGTCAGTCCTTGAAGGTGGATTATATAATAAGGGCATGTACTATCTGGGCTATGGTAACTATGTTAATAGTCACTTTAGATCAGTATGAGCACACAGACTTTTCCACGTCAAACAGCTTCTCCTGGAGATAGCTCTGGTACCCTTGCAAGCCACAGGTTCAGATGTTCTGGTAAAATCTCACTGTGAATGGGATGGGGACATCAAAATATTTATGTCCTATGAGAAAAATGGAATCCACCATAACTTTTTAGATTCCTTCTACTCTTTTTACTGATTCATTATGTACTTTCTTTTGTCATCCTCAAGATTTTATTCGTTCCTGATGCGGTTCTTTTCTTCAGCAATTTTTCTGTCTTTTCTTTGTCTTAGAGAAGGTAGAGAGGTCTCCTGTTTGTTTACATTCACCTCCTTCCCAGTTTATTCTAAATTGAAATTCACATAAATATTTATTATCTATTTACCAGTTAAATTCAAGTTCTGGGCTAAGATTCCTCCTTATTTTACACATTCCTTCATGTTCATTGCTGTAGACTTAAGAAAAATCACGTCTAGGAACAGAAAAAAAATCTCGAGATTTGTAGGAGTTTGGAGGGTGGGTGTTGGTAGGTTTGTTTTGAGGGGAGGTTTGATTTTTTTTTTTTTTTTTTTTTTCCCCAGTATGAAGCTCTCTTCCCACAGAAAATGGCATACAGGGATGGCAACTATGTGGTATAGATTCCAATCCCAGGTTTGCTATCGACCAATGCTACTACTTCAGGCAGGCTTTTAACCTTTCTGATCTTCACTCTT
>NW_008620956.1:78635-79978 GCF_000691845.1 Merops nubicus | reverse complement strand
ACTCTTTCCACCTTTAAGATGTGAATATCAATCTCTACCTTGGAGAAGTGCTACTGAGCTTTCCAAAGAAAATACCTAAAACAGTTTGAAAAGTTTCACTTAACTAATCTATGTTCAACTAACTTGTCATATAGAATTTCATTTTTAGTTAAATAAGTTAAAGTGAAGTGTCATCATTCATGATAGTTGTAGCATTTAAATTGTTTATACTGATTTTGTGTGTGTGTGTGAGTATTTTTAATGAAAAAATAAGGAATAAGTACAGTTGAAAAAGAAACAACTCATATGGTGTTATTAATTTCCTAAGAGTTAAGGGTTCATAACAAATATTCATTCAAATATTCAAAGTATTTTCTGCTATATTTCACAAGTGAAAGTAAGGGGAAAAATCTGTGAAATTTATACAAGAAAACATAAAAAATTCCTATAACACACCAATTTAAAAAAAAAGATAAATATTAACATTGAATTGCACTTATTATAACTGCAGGTAATGAGGCAGAAATGATAGAGCAACTTGGACACTGGATATGAAGTCGTTAGGCAATATCTTTCCTTGATATGAGAGTGTGTTTCCAAGTAGCTCAACAATGTAGTGTATGTTTTGAAAATTAAAAGTAAATCACTGGAAAAATGAACAGCAAAAAGTTTGCAGGTGAATAAGAGGCTATCCTGGAGAGAAACCATAGAAATTGACTGTGCAACTGAAAAATGTGAAGGTGCCAGTAACAACACTGATATAAATCCTGTGCATCAATAACATGCAAGATTAAGGAAGTAAGAAATGTCATGGTCATTTATTTAAAAGCTGACACAAACACATTCTTGCCATTGTAGAACTGTGGAAAGAGGCGTTTAAATTTAACTAAAAATATGTGATCCGAATGTGGTTATTATCTATTCTTTTATAACTATAAGGGAATCAACAGAATATTTGTTCATTTAACTTATTTTAACCATTCAGGCAAAATGAATAGGTATAAGAACTATCTTGAAAATAGTAGAAGCAAGACTGAAAACCTTTTTTGGGTATAAATTAGGGCAGCATTAAGTTACTTTTTCTGATTAAGTGAAATGCAGGGGTTTGAACCCCGAGCCCTGAATTAAGGTTGACATATGGGTGATTCCCACAGCCCTTCATACAGAGGTGGTGAGTTTGCCTTATAGCTTCCCCCCAGGGTGCGGCCGGCCCTGCAGGGAGAGCCAGAAGGGAAATGAGCCCCAGGGGTCCCGCACTGAGTTGACAAAGGTCAGGTGTCTGCTTGGGGATAAAAGCTGGGACCACTTGCAGGGAGTCAGGAGTGTCTGTCTGTGGAGTGCACTCCACAGAGCTTCCTGGTTCA
>NW_008620956.1:37560-78501 GCF_000691845.1 Merops nubicus | reverse complement strand
GTTTCCCATGCCAACTATGGGAAACCTCAGTTCACTGTTTGTAAAACCTGTCACATCTTTTGTGGGATTGTTGAGGGTGGCATTGTTTATGTATCAGCTGTTTGACCTGTTTGTGCCCCGGTGGTCATTCATATCATAATGTTTTTGTCTACAATACAGTCTACATATTGGGTTCTATCTGCTGGTGCTATCATTTTTGTTGGGCCTGGTCATTGGCAAAACATTAAGCCACAAAAACAGAATCTCATACTGTGCAGGTAGCATTGTCTACACTGAGCATGTGGTATACTTTGGCTTGACTTTAGGGTCACATTTATGGACATTAGTAATATTTGGGTTTTTTCTGCTATAATATACAAGCCAGACAGAAAGAATATACGTCTATTTCTAAAATACAAGGGCATTGCTGATGAAAGAAATGTGTCAAACCAACTTCTGATATTGTTTTGTGTTGTGAAATTCTCTAAGGATTATTTACTTGTCTAGTAGTTTTATTATTTAATAGCATTGTCAAATTTAGTCTCCCCATGTGGCAGTTTTTTCTTTTTTTTTTATGGAAATATAAACTAGAATTGTAATACTCTCCTTTTTTAATAGACCTCTCAGCAAAAATCAATATTTCCATTTCCTCTTTTCATTCCTGACAACCAAGAGGGTATTAAAATTCCTACACTAACTTTATATTGTAGGCTGGGTTACTCTGCATTGAGCTCTCAGCTCATTTTGGTAGCTGAAGTCCTCTTCAATGGATTAATGTCTGTAGAGTACCTAAAATCATTCTCAATAATGGTAATATTTTATATCCTTCATACCTCGATTTCACACAAATAGGCACTGCTCATTTATGACTAGAAAGGTATATCTCCTTGCATGAGAAAATGATTACAGAAAATATGTAATAAAGGAAAAACATCAGATGGAAGATAAAGAAGGTGCTGCTGCTCTGATGTTTAAAGAATTATTTCTACAGTAAATTATTTCTAAACTTTCTTTGCTGTCTTTTTTTTTTTCCTAAAGGATGGGGCGTGGGGTTACTGGTTTTATTTGCTTGTTTAGGGGTGGCTTTTTAAGTGTTCATTTTTTCTTTGTATTTTGCTCCTAAATTTTGCGTTGCTTTCTTATTTTGAGGTTGTGTACTTGATGATCAAATCCAAATTTTCATGTTGCAGACGTCAGAATTCTGAGATATTTTAGATAATGTTATCTGAACATTCCCCGTGTCTCCCCAGTGCTGGCTTTCTGTAACAGCTATGCAGGACTGGAATTTTGTTAGCAAAAAATCAACAGGTGTAATTTGCAAAGAAAAATTAAGTTTAGATTTCAGAATATCTATAGAGCAGAAACTAAGTTTTCTGCTCATACAGTCATAAAATTTTCCTTTGTTTATTTTTTATAAAATAATCTTCATGGAGCTGAACATAACTTGGCCTCAAGGTATTTAGTGACTTATCTAAGGAATGCAGAGCTGTATTTTAGATTTGGACTATCTGATTTGTTAGTTGAATCACAATATTTTCCATAAAATGCTTTTCTTATTTTCATGTAGTATTATAACTAGTTGTATCCATTATCTACCCTTCAGTGTGTTGCTTTAACCCTCAATTCAATAAAGCCTTGAAGTATATGCATAAATATGATTGACTTCATCAAAATCCATCCTGATATCATGATTTTACTCTTGCACATAATCTATTTCATTTACTCCTTCAGTTCATTGTGTCTGTATGAAACATTTTGTCTGAATGCTGCTTTTACAAGTGTTAATAAGAAATGGATGGCCCATAATACTACTTACAGTTTAGAGTTTAACTCAGTTTAACTGAGTGATAACTCAGTTTTCATAAGAGCTTATTTTTCTCTTTGAACTGGCTGAGGAGGATCAATACATTTTTTGCTGATCTTCACAGTCATCTTTATTCATTATGCAGGCAGTCTATCAAGCAAATACTTAATACTGAGCATGATCTAAATATCTCCTTCCCCAGTAAAGCATCCAAGCTTGGTTTACTTTTTTAAACCCAGCAGCTACATTATATTATACTAAAAAATTTTAGAACAATTGTTGAATGACACAAATTTTGCTGAATAGCCAGGTGCTATTCATACTGGAATTCCTGGAAACTTTCCTTGAAGTCTGTACTTGATATATAGTTGTAGGTTAGATTAAGCTTGGCTCTGAATCACTGTGATAATTCTAATGTCTGTTTGAACCCACAAAGGCATCCAGGGATTTGGCTATGAGTCTGAGAACTGAAATCTGTGCAAGGTCACTCAAGGCTAGACTAATAAAACACAATTGTGAGCCAACATTTTAAATTCAAAAAGCTGTACTGTTGTTGAATCCCTGAGTTTTCTGAGACTGGCACTTCTGTCTGTGTGTTACTTCTGTCAGTGGGGTCCCCAGGTGCCTCTAATGTGGCTGACACCTATAGCCACAAAAATCACATCTCCATAAAGCTGGCAGCTTCTGTGAGTTAAATGTTAATCCGTCCCCATTCCTGATGAGACCTCACTCTGCAGATGTGAATTTCTGAAGGAAAGGGGAATAGGCGTATCTTCACAATTTTTTTTTTTTTTTTTTTTTTTTTTAACTATATGATTATATTCTCCCTGGAGTTCAATGAAATTCAAATTGCTATCTTTGTCTTAGCTCAAAGCTCCCTGATTTGAATCCAGTCTCACATGACAGTCCCTGAGTCTAGTCTCAGGAGTCTAGTCTCTCTAGTCTCTAGGTCAAGTATTTTGACAGTGCATTAAAGGCTGCTGATTTTGGTCCATTTTATGTACATTGTCAAGGAAATGGTGGCATTTTCTTCTTAAGAAACTTGGTTTCAGTATATAATCAGTGCATGTCATTCCTTAACTGCTCATGCTGACTTTCTTGATGGTTTCTGAGAATTTCTTGCCTCCAAATTCTTACAAATTCCTCTACAATGATGTTTGGCATGTAAGACTGGAATATGAATTCTTCCAAATGGGCAAGACATGCATTGAAGCGAGAGTAAGTCTCACTGTATCTTTGTTGTACAATGGAATGAATGCTATTCCTACAGAGTTATGTTGAAGATTATGAGGTGCTCAGATACTACAGTCCTGTGACTGTGAAACCAAACAAGTTTTTTAATTAAGTAGCAAGTCCTTTGTGGAATCTGAAATTACACTGGCTACACCATTTAGCTATTGCTTTGGCAGGATATTTAGCATGAACCTAAATTTAAGTCTTAATGAGTTAGATAAAATCTCTTTGGTGCTTAGGCACATTCTTGACTTCTTTACTGAAAAAAGACTTAAAACTGAACAACAAACAAGCTAAGTACACCCAGCAGAATCATTGGACTGTTCTTCCATAAGACCAGAAAGCTGACTTTGGCATGAAGACCTGTTTGCTTAATTAAATCTCTTAATAAGTAGGCCTAGTTTATGACTTTTACATAACTAACAAGCTTAAGTACTACAGATGATTTTTTTCTTCAATATTATTGGGTAATTAACATTTAATTCTAATCAAATCCCATAATTTCCTGTTAGAGTTAGCACAGAGACCCAGTTCCAGAATGCACAGAGCAAGCTGTCTTGCTTTGCTAAACAGGTACTGCAGAGCAGTAATGCTGCCCCAGAAGGCTTCTCTGTGTATTCGATTAAAGCACAAAGTTGCTGCCTAATATACAAAAGTAGCTGTGTTTCATACTGAATAAGTAATTTTGGTTTGGATTAGTACCTACTTCAACACTTGTATTAAAATGCAGAAAGTCTAAAGGGAGCTGGGAATGTAATTCCTGTGTTTAGAGTGGAGCTGGAGTTTATGGATGTATGTGTACATAGCAATAACTTCCTCATGGTATAAAACATTACACACACAAAAATAAGCAGACCTATTTCTTTTTTTTATGTGAGGTCTTTCATGATAAAAATGCAGATAATGTTTTATATAACCTTAACTTCTAAAACTATTGATGTATAAAGCATAAACTTGCTTCTATTTGCACTGAAAGCAACAGTTACACTTCTGTTTAACTGATAAAGAGATTAATATGGACCTAGTTCATCTAAAACTAATAGGTGTGTAAAGGACTGTTTATCCTAACTCATCAGGATTTGGACAAGATCTTAATTTTTTTTATATCGCTCAGCTTTTGTGCAGAACTGATTGTACTTTGGGATTTCTGATATCCTGACAAGTATTTTGTGAGCTTGGTTAAATGTAAACTAGCAAAGTGTTTAATGAGAAGTCTACAGGATTCCTCAAAGTCTGGTTGCAGGATGTCTGGATGCTCTGGGTCTGCGGAAGTGGAGGAAATCCTCCCGCTAAGTGTGAGACCAAAATATTGAAAGCCTCTATCTAATCCTTCTTACAAGTACCTGAACTATGAAAATGTGTCTGCCAGTGTATCCCAGGGTTGCTGTGCTAGCAGCTCCAGAACAGCCAGCTCTAGAGCATTTTGCATTTCTTGTCAAGTATGAGGTAAACTTCAAAGCCACCGGAAACAGAGGTCCAAAAGAGATCCAAGTTCTTATTTCCACAGCAGGAAATCCAGGTGCTCTAATGAAACCACAATTGTTGGAGCTCTCAGATTCGTAGGGGCAATTTGTGGCAGGAGTCATAGGGATTTCTGTCTGGGGACAGTCATCAGGGCAAGGCTGTAGGAAGGCCTTGCCCCAGTGATTTTGGAGCTGCAGTTAACCATTAAGGAATCGACACCCATGGTAATGGCACAGCACAGCTGTGCTGTCTGCAGACCACATTTCATTTCAGAAATAGCCTCCTCTGTTGTTTCATGTTAGTAAGACTGGGCACAGGGGAAGAGTGAGATACATGCAGGTGCCCATATGCCCCATTAGCCATGTATGCTGCTCATTGCAGCACCCCTACAGTGCAGTAGAGCTCCCAATTTAGATAAGTCTGCTTCTGCCTCAGCAATGTCTTTCTACAACAGTGCTGATGATACTCTATAAGAACTCATTAGCTAACTAGAGTCCTCTTCTTTGCCTAACCATCCACCAGTTTCTCCCCACCCACCCCCAGACAATATCTCATCTGTTTTCTGAACAGTTGTCTTTTTTATTTCCATTGCAAATTCTTTCAGTCAGTCATTACTCATTCAGCATGTTTTGTAAAGTGATGTGTACACTTACACTTCAATCTAAGCAAAAAACAATAAAAGCAACATCTTGAAAGATTTACTGAATAAGGCAATAACATAAGAATATTCTCTTCAAAGAGGATAAAACAGTTAACAGCAAAATTCTCAATCTTACTAGATCATGGGATAATTCCCTTAACTGTGAGATTACTGACACCACTGTGTATATTGTTGTTTTAATTGTTTACTAATTAGCAGTTCACAGAGCAGACCAAATTGCTGCTTGGCATGCTGCACTGTGGTACAGCTTTGGCTCCCTCTATCTCCTACACTCCATCTGTTCTCCCTCTCCTTCCATTAGATGTGAGCAGGGAACTGCACTTGCTTGTGGACTAAGATGAGAAAGCAGATTATCCCCGGAAGAAATCTGACTGGTCCATTCTGGAAATTTAAAGCATAATTGGAGAAAACATGGTTTTAAAATAATGGTGCGCTAAAATAATACCAATAAAACTTCTCTACTCCCCACCTCCAAAGCTTCAGACCAGAAAAATAAGCAAAAAGGTAACACTGGAGGGGGAAAAAATAAAAGTAATAATAAAAAAGTGATGAAAGCATCAGAATAAGAGGTTTCAAAGTAACAGACTAGTTTTCTTTGTTGTTTCTATAGCCACAAAGCAGTATGCACATGAGAAAAAGTAAAAATGACAAAATGCAAGCAGCAGCAACTTCTCTGAATAAACATGGAAGATCACTGACATGAAGCAGGTCCCTGCTCCCATTTCATGTAAGTCATTGTTTGAAATGCAAGCGTTTTATTTTGAGCTCACACATCCAATTATTATTATCCAAAACCTTACAAAAATCTGTCATAAATGGTATGCATTATGTCTTACGCCTGACCTGAAGTCTACTTTTATTTCAAAGCTGTAAATAACATGACCTGTCAGAGCTGAAGGTGTAAGTCACAATCTTCAAAACTGCTTTAAAAATTCTCCCCATTACTTGCTCTGAAACTAATGTGAATTTTGTGTTCTGTTCTTCACCATGGTTTGGGAGTTCTAGACTTGAGTGAGTTCAACAACATATCAATATGCCAGAAAATAGTTTTTACAAATACATGCTAGCTAAATAAGGATGCAATACCAGTAACATTTTCTATTTCTTATATAGTCATTTACAAGTCGGTTGTGCTTGGCACAAAAAATAAAACTCAGTATCTGTTAACTAATGGATGATTTGTTTTTTTTTACTTTTCCCAGGTATCCAAACTAAAAAAAAAAGTAATAATAATAAATTATTATTATTTTCAAAGTTAATGCCAGAGTTGGCTGTTTCCAGTCAAAAGCAAAAAGAGCAGATCAGAAACACTGGGATCTGATTTCTTTGTAGATAAGGCAGCAATTTATGGTGTTCATCCCTCTAACTGTACTGCTTTCTGCTGTTTGTGAACCTTGAGATGTCACATTAAAAACTGAGCATGCCTCTGCTTAATAGGTTAAACAGAAACTGGGCATGAGAAGTGCTTTTCCCAGCAACTTGAATTTCACAGGCTTAACTAGCTAGCCATGACAAGTTGTGTTCCTCAGCTGAATTGACTTTCAGAGCTATTCCAAGGAAACAGAACATAGCAACATTAGCACTTCTCTTTTTACAACTGAATTATAATTCAGTACTGTGAATTGCACCTTTATTTCTCTCTTGCCACCTCTTTGATGCAGAACTTCGGGTTTATGATTCTAGGTGCATATGTACAGATGTTAAACACCTTTAAAATACCTTGAACAGCTGCAGTTTTAAGATCATACTTTATATTGCCATAATTTTTTCTAGACCTCAATATTAAACACAATTATCAGACAGATATACAAATCATGATGTCCAATGACAGCTTCTATAAATAACTCCTACTGAGTTTTTTTTCACACCGTTCAGTTTGACTCTTAGGTCTTTTGGGAGCAGCAATGTTCACGTTCTGCCCATACGCTTGCACCTATCTTGGCTACTGGCAGCACTGTAGCTGTTATTTCTCCTTAACATTGCAAAGTGTTACCTTTTCATTTCTGGTGATGAAATTGCATAATAAAATACATAAAAAGTCTCTAATTCAAGGCAATGGCCTTTTCATTTGCCTGAATGAATCTTCTTTCTTTTTTGTGAAGGGTTGTAGAGAAAGAGCTGAACAGAGACAGGCAGTCACCTCTCACCATTGTACGCTGAGCCCCTCAGTGAGAGGCTTTGCTCTTAGGAGACATGGGAGCCTCAGGTGAGGCAGCAAAATATCTCACAAAGGTAACAAAGATAATTCTGTGTGTCTCTCTGGGCTCCTGGAGGTGGAAGAAAGCAAGGTGAAATTTTCAAAATATCCATTACAGTACAATTGTTGATTTGTTACACTGTGATATTAGCAGAAAAGTTATAAAGTTGCTTAATAGTTGCTACACTGTCCTCCATTTCCTTAGTATTACTTACTCATCAAGTTACATCACAGGATGAAAACAAACACTTGGTTAGAGATATGAAACAGTGTAGCTGACACAGATCAAAAGGAGATCAGCATTTTGTTGTGTTGCTGACTTTGGGGGATTTCATGTTTTGAGTAAAATAAAATAGACTCTCTCCTCCAGAGATAATCAAGTGGCTGTGACACCTAATAAATTTGGGCTCCTGAATAACAAATGCATAACTTGGGAAGATTTGGGGTTTTTGTTACGGGGCAGAGGGTTGTTTTGGTTTGAATTATAATTTTGAGGGGAATGTCTGCAGTTTGACAGGAAATGGAAAATAGATCAGAAGACACTGCACTTAAAAGATATTTTAGTATACTCTGGGTGCCAGCACAGACATTGTGCACTCACTGGAGCTGATGCTTAGTTATTCTTCAACTTTAACCTCTGATCATGCCTAACAGTCTTGACAACAGTTGCTACCTACCTCTGACAGAATTTGCCTTATGCCACTTTCCCATGTTGAGAATCAGGTTTTATATTTAACTTTTGCCTCAGAGATAGAGCCATTCTTCTGAGAGATGATCTCTTCCTGGCCAAAGACAGAACAAAGACATCCACGCTGTTCCTTGTTTATTCATACGTACATTGGTAACATTGTCTTTTTCATTGGTAACAGTGTCTTCCATGAGATGCTGCAATATTATCTCAAATATTCAGTAGGAATTTAAAGAACAGATCATCCACAATTATACTCTTTTCTCTTAGATAAATCATTGAATCACTAAGGTTGGAAAAAACCTCTAAGATTATTAAATCTAATCATCACCCAACACTACCATGACCATTAAACTATGTCCCCAAGTGCCACACGTTTTTTGAACACCACCACGGATGGTGACTCCACCACCTCCCTGGGCAGCCTGTCCCAATGCCTCACCACTCATTCAGTAAAGAAATTCTTCCTAATATCCAATCTAAACCCCTCCTGGTGCAACTTGAGTCTATTTCCTTTTGTCCTATCACTAGTAACCTGAGAGAAGAGACCAACACCCACCTCACCACAACCTCCTTTCAGGTAGTTTTAGAGAGCAATGAGGTCTCTGCTCAGCTTCCTCTTCTCCAGACTAAATCCCAGATCCCTCAGCTGCTCCTCAAATGTGACAATACTGTCAATAATGAGATGCCTTTTTTCCTGCAGGTTCAAAAGAATAGCTCTTTTCCTCTTCCATGTTCAACATATGTGCTACGCTAGTCAGTGATATTATAAATTGCTAGAGATTTAAATGCCTGCCATATGCTGATGTTGCACAGCTGTACATATGGTTGCATCGGGAAACAGAAAACAGTCACCCAGATTCTCACTGCCTGTAAAAATAAAGCACCCGTGAAATATCAGTGACTTAAACTTCAGGAGGTAGATAAGGATAAAAGGAATAGAAAGTTTCTGCAAAGTATTTGTAGGTCTAATGAGCCTCAAAGGCATGTGTACTTTGCATCAGATAATAGACACAAATTAGGAGATGGAGAAAAGACAACATTTGATCACTTCTGCCTCACAGGAAACACGAAGTACAGACATGGTATACCAAGAATCGCTTGCTCGTATTTTTGACCAATTAAATTTTTTTGCTGATGTAGGGAGGAAGGGGGAGGTAAGAGACATCCAAAATGTTGCTCTTGTCAGAAATTTTCTAATCTGCCTTCTAGTTTGACCTTTAACAGGGAGAAATGCCAATCAAACACCTTCCTTCTGGTGTTTTACTCCCACCAAAGTATTGATGCTTGACCACTGAAAGGGCATCAAAGTGGTATCAGTAGAGATTTAGGCTGCTCCAAGTAACAATGAGCCACAACAGTTCAAAAAAGGAACAAAAATTTTAATCTTCTATGGATTTTATATCAAATTTATTCATATCCTCTATAGACAGAAGTAGGGAAAGTCCTGAACTGTACTTAGGATAGTTTGACAGAACTATACAAGCACTTAGCACTAAAATCCTGTTTACAGTGCTGAGAACTAGGTATGGATTTATTCAAACAGAAATCCAACAAAGGTTCTGCACCATTTGCCTCAGAGCATACAGATCTCTTATTCATGTTAACCTTTTTATGTGAGAAGACAAACATGCTTCATGAAACTCAAATAAGACCTTTACATTTATCAGATAATTTAATTCTAGCCATTTACCACAGATTAAGAGTTGGATTAAGAATGTATTACGGACAATATCCAGCTGGAAGGACGTAAGTGTAAAACTGGGTCATATCAAAAGCTTAAGCCAACGATTATGTAGATAAATGCAATCATCTAAACAGAATATCAGTGTGCAGATATTTCCCTAAAAGCTATATTTGGAATGATTTTAATATTGTTGCCTATTTAATCAACTATTGTAGCCAATGTACTAACCATCTGTTGTAAACACATGCTGGATGTCTGGTTCTTGGATTGCAGAATCTTTGTTTTCTCTACCAGAGGTCTGAGTACCAAGTTGTCAGGAAATGCTAAATAATATATTGATTTCATGAAATAAGTTCAACTGCCAAATTTGAGGAATAAATCACACTGTGAAGTTAAAATGTCCAAGGAATATACCAGACTGTTTAATCCATTGATAGTGTCCCTTTTTTTCTCGAATGATTTTAAAATTGTAGTAGTAATAATGAACTTCACAGAATCATCAGAATAAAGTGGAAGGAAAAAAAATGGCTATACCATAGTTTATTAAATATTGCTTAATACTGAATAGTTGCTTCTCACAACTCAGTTTTTAAAAACAGTCCTTAGAAATTTACTGTACATGCTAGCAATGCAATCATTCAGAGCATCATTTAAAATCTTTTCCTTGTTTGTTTTCCAGAATTCGTTTTTAAGAGCATAGGTACACCTTAAAGAGAATCTGAAGTGTTTACTGACTACACAAAGAAAGATAATGACTCAAAAACAATTATTGGATTTGAATTACAGTCAGTTGTGAAGATTATTTAGGAAAGAAAAAGAAAAAGAAATGTCATGATTCATGGTTTTTAAATACTCCATCAAGAGCTCTAGTTCTATTACCATAAATCAGAAGATAAATTCCATTGCAAATGAAGAAAGAGTCACTCATTTTCGGAAAGAGGAAAAGTAGAGAGTGACAGAATAAAGAATCACTTTAGTGATGATTATATAGTCATTGAATCCAGTTTGCTCATTTTGCTCACCTTTGCAGCCTTTTCTTGAAACTTTCCCGAGCCTCTCCCCATTCTAGGCAGGAAAGCTTCAGCACTTCTTTGCAAAAGGACCATGTGTTTCTGTTTTAGACTACAGTTATCAGGGGGAAAAAGCCAGTTTCAAGTGGAATATAGCGTGACCCCAAGGATTAAATGTGTTTTCTTGCTTTGTGATCGTGATGTCGTAGAGCTGGGAAAAGCAAGGTCCTACCTTGAATTCATCTGATTTTCCTCATTGGAGTGTTAGAATGTTGTGTGGCATAAGAACTCATAGGTTTAATATCAGGAGTTCAGGCTGAGTTCCAGCTGGCTAGAAGATCAAACGTGGTCATCTTTTTCTACAATATGGCCAACTTTGGAGTCAGGGTATCCCTAAGTAGTGCCATATTCAGTGTAATGAATTGAACAGTATGGACTTAACTTGGATGTTTTGCTTGTATATATAAGTGAAATTAAAAGCAAAGCAATTTTAGTTCTAACAGAAAATAAGAAATCCAGGAAGATTATACACTATCTCTGTAATTAGCTGTGTATGAGACTTTGATAGATTTTTTTTTTTTTTTTTGGTAATGTGCAACAGAATCTTAACACCTTCGTATTATTGTCTTGTCTTCCACTTCCCTTTTTAAAGGGAGCTAAATTCAGCTGAAATCTAACCAGCCCATACCATTACTAGTATTTTGTATCTCTGAGAATCTGGAAGGATTTATTCTCTGACCAAACATACATCAGATTTCTTCACTCACGGTTTAACATCTATACCCAATCTAATAATTGCTTGTTCCCATGATGTTGACTTATAAGAAATAAGCATTTGTATATCATAATTTGTCTTAGTATAGAATAAGACAAATTATATCCAAAAGTAATTATTTCCCTCTCTCAACTATAAGGGAATCCCAGCTGAGTAGCTTTGATGTGGACATCTAACTTGGGTATGTCTAGGATAACCTAATAAAAAATTTTCCCACAGCAATTGAAACAGGTAATGCCTCAGTGTCGAATGCTCGTAGGAACTCTAACACCTTTAACAATTACATTGTACATATTAAAAAAAGTGAATGGAGACCCTGTGGGGAGGAAGCAATAGCTGAACAGGGAGAAAAATGTGGGGATTTAGAAATATCTGGAGGTTAGAAAT
This sequence comes from Merops nubicus, assembly GCF_000691845.1. Taxonomy (NCBI): domain Eukaryota; kingdom Metazoa; phylum Chordata; class Aves; order Coraciiformes; family Meropidae; genus Merops; species Merops nubicus. The sequence goes on along the minus strand of NW_008620956.1, from coordinate 66,616 downwards.
TACTACTCTAAATAAATCGGGAGAGAAAGGGATAGAGGAAATGAGTTAGAGGTCATGCCAGAAAAGTGGTAACATTGTACCCAAGACAATTGACTAGTCATTTACAGCACTCATTCATGGTTTCTATTTAAACACAACACCTGAAGCATAAAAGTAAATGTCAAAGCAAACTCTAAAACTGAGTTAAAAGCAGATGTCTGCATGACCTGTCTCTCCATGCAGCCTGTGAGGCCAATTAGCGTAGGCATAAGTTTAATAGATCAATTGATTTAAACGTCTCTATTTAACGTAAGTCATTGAAGACAGAAAAAAAATGCTAAAATTCATATTTTTCATTTTACATAACAAAATCCTTGCTATCACCGATTTCAGTACAACGTAACGGGAGATGCATTCAAGTTAACAGGAGAAACAAATTCTGTAAAAGATAGGACAGAAGCTTTTCAGTATGCCACTGTTTCTTGTTGATGGATAGAGCATTGAAGACAGTAGCCCTCATTTCACTTATTTTCCTTGCAGGTGTTGATGTTTATAGTTGGGTAATTATTCAAACAGTTTTGTTGTTCATCACTATCAAATTTGTTATATTATAAGTAACTGCAAATGCAAAGATAGAAATGGGGAGAAGAAGGGACCATTAAGTTCTAAAAGTGTAAGCAGCATAAAAGGGATTGGCATTTGACAAGTGGAAAAATCATCTATATGATACAGGGCAGTCTGCCAGCCCTGTAGGTTATCTCTTAATCAGATCCAGACTTCTGAGGTTCACAAATTCATATTCAGAACTAAATAGGGTTTGGCAACATTACTTTGCTGAAATGTTTGTGCCAGAATGGAATCAGCTCATGAAATAACTTGTTAACAAATATCCTGGAGCAACAAATATGGAATTAAAAAATGTTCAGTCGTCTACATCTATCATAGGCTAATGTTCCTGAAAGAGCTGGCCTGTAAATGAATTTTAATAACTGTAGTCTAGAATACAGCTAGAAAGTGCAAACCTGAGAAAAAAAGTAGTAACATTCCAGAAACAGAATACAAAGCAATAAGACAACAAACTTGGGTCCATACACATAACTCCTGTTATTAAGTGACTTTCAGTGGCTTAAGTATTCAGGTTTGTTAAACTTACTAAAATGAGAAAGAAACTTTAAAAACATGTCCAAAGGGCTGAATTATAAAATATATATAGGAACAGGGAAGTAAGCTATTCAGAGCCAGTTATGTTAGAAATGGCTACCCACTGCATTATCCTTGATGGGAAAGCTTTGGCATTCTTGTCTACTCACCACGTTTATGCTCACTCGCCTTCTCACAGGCAATCCCTTCAATGCAGTTATGTCACCAACAGGACATGTTCTATTGAAATGCTGGGGTCTGAACCCCAAGCCCCGAATTAAGGTTGACATATGGGTGATTCCCAGAGCCCTTCATACAGAGGTGCTGAGTTTGCCTTATAGCTTCCCCCCAGGGTGCGGCCGGCCCTGCAGGGAGAGCCAGAAGGGAAATGAGCCCCAGGGGTCCCGCACTGAGTTGACAAAGGTCAGGTGTCTGCTTGGGGATAAAAGCTGGGACCACTTGCAGGGAGTCAGGAGTGTCTGTCTGTGGAGTGCACTCCACAGAGCTTCCTGGTTCAGGGCAGACCTCCTGACTCTCCCTGGAGCTGGGCCCTGATCTGTTTAGGCCTTTGCAAATGCAGGTTGATTGGGTGAGAGTTGCCATGTGGACACCTTTTTCTTATGTATTTAACTTTCTGGTTTGGCTGTTTCCCATGCCAACTGTGGGCAACCTCAGTTCACTGTTTGTACCATCTGTTGTGGGCCGAGTTATGTCTTTTGTGGGATCGTTGGGGGTGGCGTCAATTGTGTATGAGCTGATTGACTTGTTTGTACCCCCAGAGGTCATTCATGGAATGTCCTTTTTGCTTATAATACAGTTTGTGTGTTGGTTTCTCTTCCTGCTGGCTGTATAATTCTTGTTGGGCCTGGTCATTGGCAGAACATCTATACACATTAAGCCCAAATAAATCCGGGGTTAATAAGCCACCTCCCCTCCCGTCCCCCAGTAAAGGTAAAGAGAAAAGGAATTAGAATCAGGATTTTTTTTTTTTTGTTTCTAGTGCCACAAAACTTCTAACTACACATTTTTAGATTACTGAGAGTCAGTCCCAATGTGCCCTTTTACAAAAATTTTTGTATGTGTTTTCTGCTGGAAAAGAATTCTTCACCCAAAATTTCACCTCTTTAATGGCAGCATGAGTAACCTAGTATGCTGTCATCAGGTATGTGCTTAATCTGAGGTCAAAGATACTAACATCCTAGCTACCAGCCATGATCTTTGCTGGAAGATTTTACACATCAGATGAGTGTCGACTATCACATGATCAAAACTGGAGCAGCTGTCATGGTTGTAAGTCAGCATTTCTTTAGATTTGCATTCCAAAACCACTTAGGATCATAATATTAATTTTGTTTTCCTTGATTACCCCAAATGTGTGCATCCCTTTTACTATCACTTCATCTAAAACACTCTGTAACTGACCCAACATGGTGTTTGCTTTCAGAATAAGAGAAATATAGTGTATTCACGTATATTTCAAATAAATTTCTCTTTAAATAGTTTGATGTCATGAGTTCACTATCAAGTCTAGAAGTACAGTATGAGTTCAAATTCCTCACGTCAGTGACATAAAGACTTTGACCATTAGTCTAGTTCCTTACTAAATTATGGAGGCCCTTGATGACATTTAATCTGTTCTTAAAGTAGTTGTAAAAATTAATAATTCACTTCAGAAATTTGTGGTTTAACTATTTTTACAACTTCCATCACTAAGCTTGTTTGTTTTTTTTTAAATTAAGAAAAAACAAAACTATAAACTGAATTAATATTGGCAGCTCATAACATAAGTGAACAAATACCTAAACCCTGCATAATAGTACTTTTCATTTTATAATCAAAATATATATTTTTTTTTTTAAGGAAATGTGGTTCTAAGATTAGAATGATGTATGGCATTTTTTAAAAAAAAGGGTAATCCAACTCCTGGCAGTTCTTCTGCTACCTGGGAGATAGCTTTTAAGAAGCTTCTGTGTCTATAAGGAGATTCTTTTATCATACATTAGTGTCTTTTAGCTTATCTCACAGAGGTTATTAAAAGAGAGAACGAAGGCTTTCTCATACTCTACTGGTTTTTGGTTTTGTTTTCTAATTTAATTTTTTTTTCTGTGCTTCATTCCCAGTTATTTATAAAAGTTTCATCGCCATCATTTCCAATACTGGTACACATGCTTAACTTTCTCTGAGTTGTGGATGAGGTTTCCCCAAGTGAGCATGTGAGGGTAACCAAGATGACATGAAATCAGCCTTGAGTAGGGTTGATGGTTTTTCTTATTGCTCAGAAAATATCTTTAGCTAACATCTTTCTTTTTTCAGAGTGCTTTGCATTTAAATAATTATTTATACATGTCAGAAAGTGATAGCTACTTCTTCTTATAAATGAATAACAATCTAAACCAAACTAAACTATATTTCTTTCCTTTCATCTAGTTACTTTCATCTACCCCAAATAACTATAACACTTAGAATATGTAGAAACTCTAAAGAGTTTTGGATATTTATTTGAGAAGAAAGGCTATAATGAATTTCACATTGCAATTTTTTTTAGTATGCCAGTCTGGATGCTCATAGCTTTGCCTTCTGGCCTTGAAATATATGATCTGAGTTTCTTCTTTGTCCTCTGTCTCCAAGGGTTAAGGAGAGAACAGATTGTTTCCAATGATATTATTGTGCTCTTTCAACTTCATTTCCATACAGGCAAACACATCCTTTAAAGCTTCAGGAATGAGTTTTCTGATTGTTTGGTTACTTATTTTTTTAACATATGTAGAATTCATTGTCTTCTATTTATAATATAGTCTTTCTGCCAGAATAACAGAAAACATCACCTGCAATATAAGGATAAAGCAAAGGATGTATGAGTATTTGGTAGTCATATAGAAAAGATTGCCTCTTGAATGCCTATTTGTTATATTTTTTTAAACATGCCCAGAGTATAGAAATTTTTCTACTTTGCTTAGGTTAAAAATTGCCTACTAAGACCATCTAGGTTTATATCATCTAATCATCCCATTATTTAAAATTTCTAAGGCATTTTAATTTCTTTAGGTCTTGTAAACATATATCAATATTAAACTTAATGGCTTTGTAAACACTGGATCAACTTAAATAATTCTCTGTTCTTAATGTCTTGGACATCCTTATCAGTTGTTCCTTTTGGAGAAGGAGCTAAATTAAATGCACAGAATCAGACTTTAGATACTTTAAAGAGTTTCTAGAAAACTTGAATAAAGCAAATCAGAGTTATTGATACCTGAAAATAAAACATATAACTGATAAAGTTTTTTTCAGGGCTTAGTTTAGCAAAACAGAGAAAGCCCAGGACTATTTGTGGTTGGTTGGTTTGTTTTAATGTGTGTGTGTCTCTGTACTGTGTTTATTATTGTGGACATTGTGTCCGTCAGTTTATCTAGGCACAAGGAAGTTTATGGGTATTAGATTGTCTTCTTCTCCAGACATGCATGGATTATAGAAATCAGTGGGTGAACTTTATGGTGTTCACCATATAGGACTGGTGCAGATCCAGAGGCCAGACCAGGCCTCTGAAAATCTCATCCCATATCTCTGTTTCTGAAAGAGTATATGTACATCAATTCAGAAGGAGCATTTGAGCTTCACAACACATGTTCTCTTTTTAGCCTAAGAAAAGATGGTTGCATTATTCTTCCTGAATATGACATAGCCATACTGTTCAGAAGAATACTCTGTGTGTGTGTTTAGAAGCACTTATTATATTGGGATCTTGGTCTACAGCTTCTAGGAAATATAAATCTAAATTATTTGACAGTATAATAGATAAAAATACCTTAGCTGTTAGCCACATGTAATGAAGATATTAGCAAATAGGATAGAAAAACATCAATAATTCCCTTTTGTCTTTCAAATAATTAAGACAACTCTCATTGCTTTGCAATTGAGATTTTTCTAAGCTGCCAAAAATGGTAGCAGTGGATTCAGTATTAATGAGAATTAGGGGGAAAAAAAAGCATTTTAATATAAACCAATAAAAATAATCTATTTCAAATGTTCTGATTTTTTTAATAGTATCTAGTGCTCTTTTAATAGAATGAGTTGGTGCCAGAATTTGAAAGTGCTATCAGTGACTAATCAGTTTCAGTAAGAATGTTGTCCCTGGTTACCATACAGTTTTGAAAGATGCATCATGCTTATGTACAATTAATGTTTGCTTGACTGTGCTGGACTATTGGTATAAAAGCAATGTGGGATCTTTTCACAGTAACCTGAGATAACAGATGGTCTCAATATTTCCTGGCTTTGTTTTTTTTTTCCTACTTCAATCTGTCTGGCTGTAAGTTGTGGAAGAAAGAAATAAATATATCACTGGATATGTGAGATTGAATCTTTTTTTAAGTAGTTAGATATTGTGGCTGTTTGGGTGTTTTTATTTTGTTCACTGAATTGAGAGTTGATTACAATGAGATTATTAAAATGCAGTTATGTGCGTGCAGTGTAAACACTGAGCTTTGTAGAATGACATTTTACTTTGAAAACATTATTAAAAAAAAAATCTGTTCTTAACACTTGTATTAGCAGGTATGATATTAATACTTTTTATCATTTTTTTATTTTTGGTCAAGTAAGTTATTTATAAAACCAATGTCAGTCACTTTACACTATGTATTTAAAAAATTGATACTCTGGAAAGAAAATTCCTTTGCTATGAAATCTGAAAAGGGGCAGAAATGTGGCAGTTTTGCCTGTCATCTCTTCCATCCACAGATAAAGCAATATTATGGTGCATCTGTTTCAAGCAGATGTATGTTTCTGTCATCATCACAAAAAACCAAACACCAACACAAATGACCATATCCATATGCTACTGACACTTATTTTTGTCCTTTGCATAACTTAAATTATATTTAGCTAACTTAACATATTTTAAAACAAATGGATTTCTGTTCATATATCTTTTTCTTAGTGTTATTTTTTTGGTTCATCTCCCACTAATGGGGGTTCACTGCTCTCAAGTGGCAACAGAATTGGAAAAATATAGCAAGCTTTTAAAATTGTTCATTCTTACAGAAAGTTACATTTCTGTGTTTCTTTCAGAAGGCGTGGTTTGCAGGGTACCAAACTGCTGCCAATCTTACATTCACAGCCTGGACAGCCTGCCCACTCTCTATGAGTCCTGTCTGCAAAAATGAGTTGGATTAGATTGTAAATTACAGTTTTATGCTGATTAAATTATTCTTTTTTGTGTCATTCATGATTTAGGAAAACAAGGATTGAGGAAAATACACCAATAATTTCTGCTATCAGTAACATTTCCAAAGTACTAGTTGCATCAAACAATAACATCAGAAGTTTCTGGCAGCAATTTTGCCCCCATTCTCCATCTCTGTTTTACTTCACTTGGCTCTAGATATTGTCGCAGTCTATTTCTGTGGGGATTTGTACATATGCTGGTTTAAGTGTATGAGCACAGGAATAGCATGCCTAAGGAGCTTGCAAGATCTCCATTGCTGAAGGTTTTTAAGAACAGTTTAGATAAAGTCCTGATAGAAAGTATACAACTATAGTTTTGTTTTTTTCTCTGGTTCTGTGACTCTGTGGAACTAGAGGATCTTTAAGGATCCTTCCAACCCAAACCTTTCTGTGATTCTGTTATTCATGCAAACAAGGTTGTGGACATGCAGCAAATCAGTGCAGTTCTCATAAAATTCACCATCCAGGGCCTGACTTTTCTTCCCTTTGCTAAAGTGGAAAGGAGGTTCTGTGGCTTCCTTGTGTCACTGCTTTCAGCATTTAACTGTGTGTATGATTATGCATATTTTCCTATTATCAAACCTAATCTTCTCTGTTAAGCTCTTTATTCTTGACCTCTCACTAGTGAACATGGAAAAAAATTGCTCACTTATGAAGGTTCCTTTATATTAGCCAAGGACAAAATAATAAAGTATCATGACTAACAGAGTCCACCTGATGCCCTCAGAGATCCTGCCAGTGATCATATAGTCAGGTAAAGGTAGAGTATGAAGATTTCATGTATCTGGAGAAGTACTGCAAGTATTATCAGAGGCTGATACTACTGTAGTGATTGCTTTGAATGGAATTAGTTGTTTTTGAGTTTTGTTTTTTTTTTTTTAGCAATTTGCTTTTACTCCCACAGAACCCATGTTAATAAGGCCTGGGTATATAGTATATATAGAGAGATATATCAAAAATATCCAAGCTTGCTAAATCTTACCTTGTTATTGTTATAATATCTTTATGTATATTAGCTGTGTTAAATGAATAGGGAAGGAATTAATATTTTCAACATATGATCACATCTTAAAAATCTCAAAGAGATGTAAGGTGTAAGAGTTCTGTTCAAGCACTTCAGTCACCATGGAGTTTTATCCCATACACCAATTGTTCATCTTTGCTGAAAATGTAAGTGACATTTTCATACAATATTTTCTCACCCCAGGTAAAATGGAGAATTCTTTTTCATTATCATTTTCTTGACAGTATTTTATGTGGGAAGACTGTCCTCATATCTCCTTGAATGTTTTCTTTAAAAAAAAAAAAAAATCAGTTTCTTCAAGCATTTTTGCTAAACACATTTTTTAAGCCTTGTTTTAACCTGCTTGTTTTTCTCTGTCCTTTTTTCAATTTTTTACATATCTATTAAACTGTGATGTCCCCACAATCTAAAATAGTTCTAAATCTAGGGCATCACAGGAGTCAACTATTTGCATTATTATCTCTCTTCTGTATTATATAAGTAATTTCTGCTAAGACAAACCAGATTGAGTTGGATTTCTTTCCATAACTCTGGGGCATTACTGACTCATATTCAATTTATGATCCATCACAGCTCCCACATTCTTTTGTATCATATCACTGCTAACCAGTTATCCTTTACTTTGTTCTGTGCATTTTTTTTCCTAGCAGCAGTACTTTGCATTTTTCTTTATTGAATTTTGTCTTCTTGTTTTTCAGCCATTCCTTCAATTTATCAAAATCACATTGAAATCCTATCCTGTCCTACAGAGTGCTTATAAACTCTTATAGCTCACATAATCTCCAAATGCTTTTAGTGTACTTTAATCATTGTAGTCAATATATTTTTTTTAAAGGTACCTAGACACACAGCTCATATGCTTTCTCATAAAACATGGATAATAATTCTTTGAAAACAGCAGCCTTTGAAAGCAGGTAATTTTTACAAGTCTCAAAAAGGGACTGACAATAAACAAAATATCTGGTGTTATCAAAACTCTCTATATAAAGTTTCAGGAGGAGTTTGTCATGTCAGAGTACCAGATTTCAACTGATTTCTAGTCATGTCAGCTCACAAAGACAGATATAACGTCATACAATCTCCTATCAAAGTCAAGAAGGTTTTTTTTCACTTTCTAGGGCATTTACTGTTGAAGGAAAGGTATTAAGCTTGATGACTCTTCTATCTGATCCAGTATTGCAAAATCTAAATTCCTAGCTTCAGTGAGAAAACAGATCATCTTTGAATGAAAGCACAAGCTGAAAAAGATGGCAGGATAGTGCCGTAGGATCATAGAGACCTAGTCATGTACAAATCCTGTTTGATACTAAATAAGTTTTTAGGAAATATCAGGGGGTGGATGTTGAGAGAGTTTGTTTTGCTTGTAAATGGAGTGGAGCTGATTGCTGTATCATCAAGGGACAAGGGTGGAATATTGAGATGCTTTTTGCTGGAGTTACTTTTAAGAGAAGTGGTCTGCAAAGCTTTTAGAGATTTTGCTATTGTCCAATCTAGATCGTTTTGAAAGGCAAAAATTCAAACATGCTGACAGTACATTAGTGCATGTACACATTGCAATAGTATCAAGAGAAGTCATGTCATGGAGGAAGAGAGAGTCTCAAAATCACAGGCAACACAACCACTCAGGTAATTCTGCAGGGCATTGATATAACTGGGAATTCAAGAAGGAGTTCCTTATTTTCTCTTCTCAAGCACATTTTCAGCTTTTCAACTGCTATTTGACTCCTTTTGACTTCATTTAAGCTGTTAGAGGTAAAAGCCGTCCCCACTCCCGGGCCTTGTAGAAGGCACATCAAACAGCAGAAAGGGGAATTGTTTTCAAGATGCAGAAACATTCTGTGAAACTAATGAACAAATCACCCTTATCACTGTGGGGTTTTTGTTTTTTTTTTCCTCTTTGTGGAAGAAAGATGAGAGAAGGGTGTAAATTCCATCTTAGCCCTTTAGCTCTTTTTCACTTGAAAAGGAAATATATTGGCAAAATTTGTACAGGTGTCCTGAATTCAGCTATACTATAGGTAGCAGAAACACTTAGACTAGGAAGTACGGCCTTTACTAAGCAAGTTAGAACATGACTGTGCCGTAAAGAAAAAGAAACACTGCAAAAAATATATTTTTTTTTCTTTGTTGATTTACTTTAGTTTTGATTGAGAACACCCAGTTTACCCACAGACTTGAGAACCACAAATAAATATAGTACAGTCAGTTAAGGAGAGATGTGGATGTAATTTCCCAATATTTCAAACAAACAAAATGCTGTGTGGTGATGTTATTTAGGTCAGCAGACCTCACTTGTTAACCTGATTTGTTAACTCCTGGGGAGAGTCAGGCTATATTATCTGGAGCTTAGTGTTTCACAACACAGTCACCCAGTTTCTGTATTGGAGCTGGCTCACGGCCAGCATGAGATACAAGCAGTGCAATGGTACCTCAGTATGGACATACTGTAACTGATTCCAGGTTAGGCACTGGAATAACCTTCGTTTGTAAAACTCTTCTCATCACTATAACTATTAGCGGTTGCAAATCACCCTACTGAAGTTTTATGTACCGTTTTTTTGTATAAGATTGGAAATAGTGACCTCACAGTAATGAGGCGAATAGCACTCTAGTGGCAAAAGTAAAAAAAAAAGCAACCTGTAAAAGTTATATATAAATAGATAGACACAATCAGTCTTTATAAAGTGATCTTGGGAAAAGTGAAAAACAATATAAAGGAAACTATCTATACTTGCACTTCACAGTCATCCATAGCAGTAACTGCATGCATTGTATATGCTGTCCAGCAAATTTTTCCAGAATGTGCATGCATTGAAGATTAAAATGTCTATTGAACATTGAACAGGAGAAAACTATTTTATTCACTCTTTCTTTGTTTACCAGTTAAGTAAGAGTTATTTTAAAATATTTGTCATAATCAATGTTTAAAAATGAGAGTAGAAATTGAGAACCTTTAAAAGTGCATTTCTTTTTTTTCCCCAAAACTCCCATATTTCCCTTATATGCTGTGTATGTATGTCTGATTCTTTTGCTCTCAGGCTTGAAATTGGTAGTTAAATTATTGTTAGTTTTTAATTTAAGAGGAATTGCCTAAAACATTTTGCATCTTCATAAGTGTTTGAGATCTTGCATATAAATTATGCTGAAATACTTATATATTTTTTTTCATATTCATTCCACTGTTTTTATTGCCCATTCTTCCATTCTTGCTATTTTTAATCTGCTCACTGTAGTAAGCTCATGTACATTTGGACAGCCAGTACCCGGCATTCTGATGAGAAACATGCTTAGACATCCACTGAACCAGTTAAATAGACCACCCCGGTATGGGTAATAAATAAACTATTCCAGGACATACATGTAATTCAGATTGTCCTGAAAATCCTTTCTAAAAAAGGCATAATCGTTCAGTTCTGGCCAGGTAAGTTTTTCTTCTTGTTATTGATATCAATACATTCTAGTATAGTACTTTCTCTTCTTGCAGCATTAAAAGACCCAAGTGAACATGACAAGCCACAATAGCAGTTAACACATTTGTTATGAAATGGTTGTCCTATATGGATCAATCTAAGTTTGTTAGTGCATTGTAGTGAAGGTAATGTATGCACATGCCCAAAGAATCATAGAATCATAGAATGTCTGGGCTGGAAGGGACCTCCAAAGGTCATCTAGTCCAACCCCCCTGCCATAAGTAGAGACCATAGAAGGATAATTATGATTCTGTAATCATTGAGACCACAAACTGAAGATGATTCAAAAGAGGAGTAGCTGTATAGATACAAAAGTAACTAACAGAATTACCATAATTATCACAACTTTGGAAGGCATATTAAGTTTTGTATTTCAAGGCTTAAGGCAATCTGTGACAAAGTTCAAGAAGATACCCACCAAGGAACAGACTACCATAGTCTGATTATTTTCCTTATGCTCCACCCTGCAGCTGATGTCACATATTAAATATTGCAATCTGCCAAATTGTCAATCTGGAGAATTGTTTTCCTGTGAAACTAACAATAATAATAATATTATTTGCACCTTTTTTCCTCATCTGAGAATGTCACAAAGCTTTGGAATATGCAGCATTCCTGAATGTTACAGAATGTACTTAAGTTACAGATCATATCCACAACTATTATAATAAAAATTATATTAATTTATATAAAAAAATTATATTCCTCAGTGAATATTAAGAGATTATTATTTTTTTATTCCTTGGGGCCAAAGTTGCATTTTAGCAGCTTCTTAAAACAGTGTTTGAAAAGCCAGTGATATGAAATTCAGGGAGGAATCCCAAGCCTTTGGAATGTTTCCAGTGGTACAGGCAATGTAATGGAAAGACACTCAAATGAAAGAGCCCAGAGGTGAAAGGAGAGCAGAAACCAGGGATTTATCTCACCTCATCTTAGATGTGTAGTGTAGATGTCAATATCTGAGTCAGACATTACTAATCAGATTCCCTTTATAGTCAAGGGAGAGAAACAGCTGCTTTTACAGCTGGATGCATTTGATGGAATTCGGATGTTGTCCTTAGGATAACATAATTCCCGCCTAAGAAGTGTCTGCTTCTCTGCCTTGACTATGATGGGATACAAAAATTACTAGCTTGGATGCAGACATGTAGATAGATATGTTTGGTGAAATAAATGCCACTTTGGAACACTGAAAATAATAGAACAAATTATTTTGCAGGTATATTTATTACCCTTTTATTAGCAGTGGAATATTTTATAATGCTGCTGGAAATATACAATGACAATATTAAGGTACATCTGTAAATTTTAATTACAAACAAAAATTGGAAGATGTTATTTTTCTAAAGCATCGCTTTGCTTTTAAAGAAGCAAAATTAAAAAAAAAAAAAAATCTCTAGTTATCTGCTCTGCAGTCTTTTACTGGCTGATTTAAAAAATGCCCACAGATTAAAAATGTTACTTGTATTCATCAGCACAACTATGTTCTGATGTGTAAAGGGAAGGAACAGCTCAGATGAGCCACAAAGAACAAATGAGCAGCATTATCAAAAGCTTGTCAGCAGTGGGTAAACTTGAAGGAGCTAGTTTGCAGCCTGAAAAAAAAAAGCTGCACAAATCTTTCAAAGTGGTCAGACAAGAAGCTGTGAAATTCCATTCAGGCATATATATGTATAATCAGAAAGTGACTTTCACAAACTCCATTCAGAGGTAATAACAGTAATAAGCACAACTATGTAATTCGACCAATGTAATAATAATTATGTGCTTTAAGACAAAAAATATAATCTAAATACTCTATATTGTCATAGTTCTTATCAGGTTGGTCCTTCTTGTGCAACGGCTCCATTACTTTAGTCAGTATTTCTTTCCAAACATCTTATTAAAGTGTTGTTTGTTATTGTTATTTATAATTTGCAAAGCAATCTTAACTGCCTTGCAAACTTTGATGTTTTGTGCTCAGGGAGCCTTAAATCCATGACAATACTGCCCTGTCTCCCAAATTTAATTAGCTCATTTAGGGGCCTCTCAGGAAAGATCTTGACAAAGACCTCTTAAAAGTGTTTCTTCTCTGTTCTTGGCTTTTCCCTTTCACACAAAGACATGGAGCGCTGTAATAAGACACTGTAACAGAGAAGGAAACAGAATAAATGTGTCAAATTCAGGGTTAACTACATAGTGAATGGGTATCATCCTTGCCTTGGAGTTGCTAGCTTTGGAAACAATTTATTTTGCTTGGTTTTACTCCTTTTTTGGTAATTTTTTTTTACTTTTACGTTAAAACCACATCCAAGTTGATGTCAATCATTATGAAAAACTCTGACACTAGGACATAAAACTGGGGTGGAATCAGTACATTTTATTTACTGAAGTAGGACTTTTTAATTTTTTTTCCCATTTTTAGTTTCAAAAAATTATATTGGAGCATTCAATCTTGTTGGGATAGCCTAGTCCAGTATTTTTGACTGAAATGTTTTAAATTTCCTCTTTCTTCATCATATGTGTTGATAAACATGTACCTATATCAGTATATATAAAACCAGAATTCTGTTTGATAAGAATATTATTTTTGAACTTTCTTTCAGAAAGGCTTTTTGAAATAAAGAGTGTTCTTCCTAATTAAAATATAGCAAGGCTTTTAAATCAATAAATTCTTCTCAGAAGTAGATTGCTGTATTTTGCGATGCTCGAGAGCAACATGAAAGTCTTTTTCGTTAGCAGACAGACTTGAAAATATCATACAATCTGTTTACTGGGAAAGAGGCACGTGAAAAACCTTACTGATCATGCCATATGGAATAATTACAGCAACAACCCTCAAAGGGGTAAAGCACTAGGATCTGTTTTGTACAGCCAGAGCAATAAATTAATACCCCAGGGATTAACTCGATGAAGTCTGAAGTAATCAGTAGCACAATAATTGTATCATAGACACTGAATTTTACCCAGCTAAGCTGTTACTGTCCTTCTGCTGTCCTAGATTGCTAATGGGAATGCTATCTCCTAAGGAGGAGCTGGGACAGGTCTAGCTTTTGACTGTAGTCCAAGTGACCACATTAACCCAGGTAACTGATAATATATCAGTACAGCATCTTGAATATTTATATATTGATTTGTATCAGTCTTGTTGTGCACATGTTGATGAAAACCCTCACAAGCCTGTGAATGCTTAATAATAGGAAATGATGAAATGAGCCTGTTTGTCACATAACTGTTTTCCATAAAAGCACTGGCATTTTTTTGCTATTCATTCAGTTTTTCATGGTGATTTCAAGCATTGTTGCCAGTGAGCCTGAGGAAAGCAACATGACTTTGATCACCCTGTAGAACACTTTGTAAGCATTGTAAGCATATGGTTATGTAAATCCTTCTGCAGTGATCAACATGTGCTGAAACATGTTTAAACAAGGACAGTATTGCTGGGAAGGGACTTTTTAGGCTATCAGGTAACAACAGGACTAGGGGGAATGGGGCAAAGCTGGAAGTGGGCAGATTCAGGCTGGATGTGAGGAAGAAGTTCTTGCCCATGAGAGTGGTGAGACCCTGGAATGGGTTGCCCAGGGAGGTGGTTGAGGCCCCATCCCTGGGGGTCTTTAAGGCCAGGCTGGATGAGGCTCTGGGCAGCCTGATCTAGTGGGAGGTGTCCCTGCTCATGGCAGAGGGGTTGGAACTGGGTGATCCCTGTGGTCCCTTCCAACCCTCACAGATTCTGATCTGTTTTAGCAGAGGACTTTAGAACCCTAATCGCTCAATGGTTGGACTTGATGATCTTAAAGGTCTATTCCAACCTAAAGTATTCTATGATTCTGCACAGTTAAATGCTTCTTTTGGTCAGTGTGGCTAGTTCTTTTATATGTTTATTTTTATTGATAGGAATGATATCTTTACAGTTATAGAATGATCTTAATCACAGCTGGAAAAATGTTTTCAGTTAAGTACGTAGCTTTTTGAAATTTAATATGCCGTAGAAAGACATGCTTTAACAGAGTACTTGACTACAATTTTTCAAATACTGAGTATCAGAGGCTATTTAATTATGACCTGAGCTTTCTATATGCCAATAGAAATTGCAGAACGTATAGCATGTATAAATAAACAGCAGAGCTGGAGAGCCTGTACTCTTTAAATGATACAGAAAATCACTTTATTTAAGTACTAAATGCACATTCTTTTGCTGTGTACTGAAGTGGTTGCAAAGAACAGAGCTTTTACTTTGTAATTATACTTTGTAAATACTTTTGTATTTACTTTTACAGCAACTAAGCTTCACTGTTTTGAAATGAAGCTATTTTTGCCTATAGAGACCTTAATTTTGTTAATATAAGTGCAGTGAGATGAATACAGGCACTGTCTGCTTTGTGATAAAGCTAAATTAATACCCAAAGGATTAACCTTCAGCATGGAGTGTACTGATTATTATTTTTGAAATTACTGTTAAATGCTCTTTAAAACGTGGTTCCACCAAACAGGTTGTCAGTGGTAGAGAGGTGAGAGAGGAAGAAAAACACTTCTGGTCCAACATGAATAAAATGCTGATTCCTGCTCAGCATATTTTTACCTCTGCCATATCTGCATTTCAGTGAAGCACTGGGCTTTTTACTTGTTTGTTTGTTAGTCAAACATCAATTGTTAACCTCAGTTTCTGAAAGGACTTGGTCACTGTCCTGTAACTTTTATATTCTGCATTAATGCTACATTAACAAAAGCAGAACTCAAACTTTGTAAAAAGTCTTGAGCAAATGACATAAGAATCTTATGAACTGTGCTGCAGACAGTTCTAGAAATGCATTTTTGATCCAACATTGAAAAGCAGCCTAAACTGTATACAAAATATGTTTTTATTGACATATGGTAACTGAGCTTAAAAAAAAAAATAAATCCAGAGAAAATATCACAGTCATATGCCTTCAAATATACTGCTTATCATGTATAGTAAAAATAATTAAATGTTGTATTTGCATTACTTAATAGAGGGTATATTGCTAGATTTTTCAGTTATTAGTGAAAAAAGGTAAAGACTGATTTACTTCCACCAAGGATTTTTTTTTTACTGAGGGCCTATCTGCAGATTTGACACACCTATTTGAAGTCCTGTTATATGAAATCTGACAATGTCAAGTGTTTCACTTGCAGGTGAATATATGATAAATTCAAAAGTAATTAAAGTATATTTCCACATAGAAATCAAAAATACTTTTTCTATTAAAGTGAATCAT
The DNA here is from genome assembly GCF_000691845.1 of Merops nubicus. Lineage (NCBI taxonomy): Eukaryota > Metazoa > Chordata > Aves > Coraciiformes > Meropidae > Merops > Merops nubicus. The sequence goes on along the minus strand of NW_008620956.1, from coordinate 50,564 downwards.
ACTTCAGAAGTCTAAGAAATGCAAAACTGTGTCATACTAACATATATTTGCCTTAGCCTTGTGGTCTCAAAGAACTCTAATAATTTTACCCTCCTACCTGGGCTTGCTAATTTTCCCACCACATAAAAATCTATCTATATTTTAAACCCATTGTGTACTCTGATAATCAGAACCTAAATTTAAGATAGCCTATCTTTTGGATTTGTCTGTACATTTTATTTAAGTGTTTGCACAGAATTATTTGGCTTGTCTCATATGCTGAAATCCAGCACTGGTTTTGAGCTATATTCTAATTATTTAAAAATCTTTTCACTTCAGAAGAAGCATATAAGAAGAAGCATTTTACATAGTGTTGTAAAATGTCACATAAATTCTGATTATTCACATGGCAAACAAGCATTATTTTACTTAATTTCTTAAAATTACCCTGACTTTGACAGTTGTGGAAGAGAACTCAGTGTCCAGCCCCTCGGGGGCTGACATCCTGGGCCAGCCATGGAGCTGCTGGTGACACTGCTCTTGCTGTTTTCGCCTGCACCAAGTGAATACACATGCACTGACTAGATAAGTTTGCACTGGCTCTCCATGCAAGTAATTTAAAAATATATCTCAAAGTCACTCTATGGAGAAGACTTTGCACATGTTCAAAGCAAACCATATAATTGTGTTCTTTACCATCTCAATTCCATAGTGCCTTATGAAATGCAGGGAAATTATGAGAATTAAAAATAGAAAGGAAATTACTTAATGAGACTCACTGTGGTGTCTCTCTGTACATATATAGTGTGTTTTTTTCACCAAAGTACAGAAATAAAGTGTGCATTATTTTTCTTTTTTCCTTTTTCTTCAGAAAACAATTTTTAAAAAGGGGAAAAAATACATATATTGTACTAGAAGATCTTCAGAATAATTTTTCATATCTCAGTGGTGGGATAAATACCATTTAAGAGTACCTAAACATTTGAGAAAAATCTTGTGTTACCTTCACTGTACAGTAAATTTTCTATACAACACATGTAAATTGTTTGCAAGCATGAACCCAGTACCTTGGGGCTAAATTATTTTACGTATATAATAAGTACTCCCCTTTCTCATAGACACTTTTTATGAGTACTGCTGAGTATTTACAAAACATGAACACATAGTGACTTTATAGCCAAATGCCTTCTGAAATACCCTGTATAATGTTCCCAGGCTTTACAGCAGACTGAACATGCTTTTAAAAGCTAATGTCATGGGCTATGCTTTAGAATGTCTGTTATTATGTCTCTTTCTCAATATAAGCTATCAGTCTTAACAACAAATGCTTGTTAAAGTTAATTAATTAATGTTAAATGCTTGAAAATAAACAGCACCCCATACTTCTCTCCATGGTGCAACTCCTTTTATTGCCACAATCTTTCCTGACTCACACAAAAGTAACTTAGGAAAGAATTACATCCTGGAGTAAATAAATGGAAGTTGAAGGACAGATCTGAACTCTAGAACAGCACACTGAGGTTTGATAATGCAAAAGTGGTAAAGAACTGCTGAGGGGAAAACAGCAGCATTTTTACCTCACAAATGCAATATGAAGCTGAAGCTAATTTGGAGATGGCAGAGTGGTGCATAAAGCCTGATAGCTCAAAACAAAATTTACTACCTGGCTAGCACTAGTAATAGTACAGGCTCTACTAAAACCTTATGATATTCTTTTAAAGCTGAATAAAGTAATTTTGCATTCTGCTTATTTATTAGCTATTTGCATCAGTACAATCATGAGTAGCTTAGTAGCTTCAAGAAAGATAGTGTAGATGAATCAATAATCCATAAATTATAGAACTAATATAGCAACTTCCAGAATGTTAGCATGCAGCATGAAGCATATTAGTAAAAGGTACTCTTTTTTTCACAGAGAAAGTATATAATTATTACTCAAAACAACAAAGTACTTATCTAAACATTTGGAGTCATTCAAGAATTATTCACAAGCTTCTTTATTGGCACATCTTAGAAAAGTTCATGTTTCCAATGCACCAAATGTTTGTCTTTACTTTAAACAATGAGAGGGGGAGCTGTGAATCATCATGGTGTTTATTTATGTTGCCATATGGAAACCAAGGATAGTTGCTGATCATGAATGGCCAATTTCTACTTGCATAAATAACTAGGATTCAGCAGACTTACTTATGAACTCATTCTTTCTTCCTTACCTGTGCCCAGGCATCGCAAAACAAAGTCAATACTCATGCCTATATGCCAGATGCAGTTCTGACAATTATATGTAATTTGGAAAGGATCATAAACCATGTTATTCATATAAATAATGTATATACTTTTGTTACAGCTAGAAAAGCTAAACACTAGGATTTATATTTCTGTGGGTGAAAGATGGAAGTAAGCTCGCACTTGGCTGTAACTTTATAAAAAAATAATAACAGCCACATGCAATGCTGATACAAATAGACTTGCGAAGAGGACAACAGCAGTCAGGTAGCAATGGAAGAAATGCCAAACAGACATCTAATCAAGGTCTCTCCCTTCACAGTCTCTCTGGAATGTTCACATTACCAGTCATGAGATAGGGACAAATTTTTTCATGAGAAAAAAATAATAATCTTCTTTATGCTGTATACTTAAAAGTGTTGAGATGTAAGTGGACAATTTTGCTTCTTATATTGAATTTCCATTTATACTGAGTAAACAAGGTGTCAGGTGCCTTTGCTCTTTTGTTCCGGCTATACATTTGTTGCAGTAGATCAAAATAAAGCCAATACCAATTCAAGTGAAGAAAAATGCAAATCACACATAATGCTAAAATTTCCCACAAGTTTAAATAGCAAGTAGCCTGTAATATGCAACAGCTTCATATTCAAAAGGTCAGATTCCCTGGTATGTTCAGGCTGATGAATCCATATATGAAGTTTATGGCTGCTTTGAGTCACCAAAGCAGTGCTTTGCAGTTAGAACACCTCAGAATACCTGCCCTCCTGCATGAGAAGTGCTGCTTATTGCACTCTTTTACTACTTGCATCTAATCATAAGCACTTTTTTCCTGTGTAGCTTACTCATCCATTTAGATCACAGCTGCTTTATATTGAATACCTTCAGACACACAATTATTCAAGTTTGTTTGACTGAATGTGGGGTGGAATTCTGCAGATACATGGTATAAGAGTGTCAGGAGCACTTCCTAATAGCTGCTTAAGCGGTGGGAACACAAAAATTCTGTAGGCAGAATAAGACATTTGATGTTACTTGAAGCATAGCAATAGTTCTTTAAATTGCTATCCATTAACTCCCTGCAAAGTCTAAATCATAATTTAATTGATTTCTCATAAAGTACAAAAAAATATTACTGTGTGAATCAAATGTCAGTTTCATGGAGAACTCCAAGTAAATGGAAAATAAACAAGCAAAAAATGAAAAATAGAAGTTACGTATTTTAAAATAAATTTTTTGTTAACTTTTAAGAATAATTTTATTTTTTACTCATGCAATACTCTGCAAATCTCTCTGGATATGATTGAAGAATATGAATATTTCGGTGCTCCTCTTGAAAATATACTGCAGTATGATGTATAATACATTTACACGTGATGTATTTTCCATTGTTGCTGTTTTCTGAGTATCAAAGTTACTGGATTATTCTTCTACCTCAAATCACAATATCCATCCCTTCTTTGTTCTTTTAGCTGAATTTAACAATTTCAGGTTTAGTGCTAACTAAAAGTAACATATTAGCTCCACTACCAAAGACTTCTAGGTTATTTCCAGCCTGAAAAATTAATGGCCAAGGCACATTACCACTAACACCTCTGACCTAACTCTCTTTCCTCCAGTATGGGGTAGCCTGTCAAGAATGGGCCTTGGGATTGGGCATTATCTTGTAAAGTATTAATTTGTCGTAAGCTAAAATTGTCTCAGGAGGATGCTCAGAAACAGTACGGATGCATGGGAACCAGTGCGTTGAGTATGTAACCTCACACTCATGTTTCACTGATATTTCTTGTGGCTACTTCCATGCTATATTGAGGAGTGGATGTGTCACTATAAATACAGTCACTAGCTGGAAAATGGATCTGTAAGCCAGCATTGCCAACTCTGACAGTGTTTTTTGTAGGGATAGAAATTATGACATTGTTATCCATCCTGTCTAATTAACTCAGCTTGATGCTGTGGACTTGACCAAAGACCTCAAAAACCATTCTTGGAAAAATTAGTAGATTAAATAGGGGAGGAATACATAGAATTTGTAACATCTGCAGATTTCCAGGAATTTTGCTGCTCTCAGCCCTGAAGATCACCAAAAGTGTACTGGAGAGTAAATTCATCCTCTCAATGGCTTCCAAATGCTGATGGGCTTTCTGAACCCCCTGTGAAGACTCAGCCTTATCTTCAGAAGGCCACAAAAAACATACTAGTGAGTTTTGCAACTTGATCTTGACAGTGATGATGTTGTCTGACACAAAGATGGAAATTACATTAGCATTTTTAGGATTCAAACACATTTTTAAATAGCATTATGTAATATATAATATTCTGTCGTCTAGGCATCTCTAAACTGGCAAGATCTCCTCAGGTGTTTGAGATGCATCATTTATCTCACCTAATTTTAGACATTGAGAGTGTAGAAATCTGAGTTCATCTAGACTCTTTTTGTTTGCAGAGTTGAACAAAATGACTGAGAGTAGCACTTCCAGGAGGCAAGGCTTCTGACTTATTTTGGATTTGAAATAAGGATGAAATGTGTCACTAGAGGTATATAAACCAAAGAAATGGAAATTCCAGTAAAGATATCAAGCATTTTAATTGATCACTGTACTTTACCTGTACTGTGCTGGTTATAAATATCCTCTCTCTGAATGAAAGAATGTGAGAAAGGCAAAGGCAAGGCAAGGAAAGGAATGTGATTGTGGAATGGGTTTTGGATTAGTGTTTTATATTGGGTCACTTCTCTGTTCAGTCAAGTTTTTCTATGGACTTGACCAATTATAATTCTGAAATTAATACTGTGTTTCACTGAAAATCTTCAAGAGGTAGAAAATTTTACATTTTTCCAAATTTTCCCTGATATTTTTATAATTCTGTCCAGTACAAAATTATTCTCATTTCTGATCAAGAAATTTCAATATTGCATTTGGTTTACTTTGACATAAAATAGGCCAAGTGTATAGCTAAGTTGAAGACTTATACTTCTCTGGAACTGTTACTTTATAATACATGACAGAAGATAATAATTCTTAGTAATTTGATAATAATATTTAGTAATGTAATACAAATGATTGTGATTTTTTATTTTTTTTTTTTACATCCCAGGGCTTGATTCTTGTATTCATGGACTTCCCTATGATCTTTGAATTTGTCTTTTTTACATTTATTTTTACTGTATTTTAAGAATTTATCTTCTTTGTTTTGGCAAAACTTGATTAAACATTGTACATGAAGAACAATGAGCCAAACCCCAATCTGACACTTCAAAGTTAAACAGTTGATAAATGTTCCTGTGTTGCAGGGAATTATGAATTATTTTTCTTTCTAAACAGAAATAGAGTACCGGAACATAGAGTACAAGAAATGAAGATGACCTAGTATGCTCAGGTGTTGCCTGATTTCTACTTAGTTGTACACTGTGAACTGTGCTTAATTTTGACATTATCAGGTTCAGCTGTGCCTGTCCCATGCATATACATCATAACAACTTTTCCCATCAATTCAAATATCAGCAAAGACAGAAAAAGTTTTTAAATAATAGATATGTTTTAACGTAATAATTGGTGACTTGGCTGATAAACCTGTGAAATATGATTCTGTCTTTTCTCAAAAATGCAGCACATATGCTGGTTATCCATTTAATAAATCTCATTTTAGTAACTATAGTTATTTTATAATTAATATGTCATAAATTTGTAAGCCAGTGCTTTCTCTATCTCTTGTTTTAGCCATTCCAAAAATGTGTGTGTGTCTGTGTAAATCCAAAACACAAAACTGGGAAGTTTGGTACATAACACATGCCACAGCTGTTTTATGGCTTTATTGTAGTTCTGAGTGAGTATCCAGTGAGTAAAGTTATCTTTGAGCTCATTTTGAGCCAGTCTGGTAGAGTACAGTTTTCATATTCAGTATTAGAGCAAACAGTTCTGAACTGCATTCACCACTGGCAGCCCCAGGCTACAGGAAAGGCTTGCAAGGAACCAAGATTTAATAAGAAAACCTTATGATGTTATCCATCCACTTTCTTTCAGAAATGCCACCACCATTAACAGCAGGGACTGTGTGTGGTGTCACTGGAGCCTATGACATGCTTTATGACATCAGAAAGCTACACAGAAACCATCTTTCTTTTATTTCACACAGGCAATGTCAACTAGTAAGGCATGGCAAAATAACTGTAGTGTCAAGCACTAGACCTATCTGTTTTGCAATTCCTTCCATCAGAAGGGCATTGTCTGTTTCCTTAACAACCAGGTACCTCAGTGCCTTGTGCAATAACTCAGTTAACCAAACTAGCTAGCTGGAAGGTTGTGCTTTCTTTTAAAGAACGGGATGCTTTGGCTGATAGGCACAGTCAAAACTACATGTTTTCTATCAGTCAGGGAAATATGAAGAAATGAATTCAGGACTTTAGTTCAAATGTTGTTCTTGCCTCTAAGAGGCAATCTGTAGTCTCTGCTTACCCTGAAGAGTTATGGAAGGAGGAAGATTTGTTTACCAGAGTGGAAATAGGTCCATGACAGAGGTTTATATAAACTCAACCTTTCTACCACTTACTTCTATCATCGTTTCAGAATCATAGCATAGTTAATAATCTGTCCAGTAGGTATTTTTATTAATAACGTAACATAGCACTCATCTTAAAAAATGGACACATCTATATTGCTGATGTCCAACAGAGAAAATGAAGTCCATTTATGTTCTTGAGTAAGTCTGATCATATTATTGTAGGTTTCATTCAAGACAATAATAGAACAGCTTTCTTCCTTATACCTAGTTTGAATCTGCCTTCTTTTAGTTTACAACTGTTACCTTAGGCCTTTTACATTTTCTAAAGATACATTATACTTAGTTTGGGGTACTTTTAATTTTCTTACTTCTGAAGGATTAGTAGGCAGAAAATAGCTTATTGAATGAAAACAAATAATATTTTTTTTAAAAGGGAATATTTTTTGCCAAAGAAAAATATGTAATTTTATGCTTTTAGTATAACATGTCTATTACATAAGGATATAATATAATACTATTGTTTCCAAAAATTGAAAAAGGAGGTTTTCTATTTAGAAAAAAAAATTTCTAAAATGTTTGCTGACTGGACTGAAATTCTCCCTACAGAGTGATAATCAATGATCTCCTATTTCCTATCTCAGTATCTATAATCAGTTTTACTCTCTGTCTGCAAAATACTTTTACATATAGACATAGTGAACATCTCCCTGCTTAAAAATATGTTGGCAGCATTTAGAAACATTTTTCTAACTGAAATTTTATAAGTTTGTTGTTTGTTTGTTTTGTTGCTTTTGTTTGTTTCTTTGTTTTTTTTTTGTTTTTTTTTTTTTAATTTTCTGAACTGATTACACTGTTTCATTAACCACACTTCAAGGAGAGGTTCCAACCTTGGCAGTATGTAAAACTAGTCAGTCAGATGAGTTTTGCTCTTATCATGTTTCAAATTCAGAATTTTAGGAAGTTACAAGGGTACTTTATTCTTCAAACAGACTCAATCTCTCCTCCTTTCTTTTTTATTAGTTCTAACTGATTTTTTCTGGACTGCTGGGAAAACTGCAGTCTCTAGTAATTAAAAAGCTATTACAAGCAAAAGTAACAGAAGCCTTGCTTGACATTTTTTTCCAGAGTCATAATTTTACTATGTAATAACTACTAATGCTGCAAAATTATTAAAGTGAAGGAAATTTGTTAACAATACACTCAACAGCAACCCTTTCAGCACAGTATTTATTTGTCTTATGTCCTAGTTATTATGGACTTCAGATAAAAAGAGTGAAAGTCTTTGGGAATAGAGAAGTAAGACAAGTATTTTTTAAAAAAAATACAACTTACATTTCTTTTCAGTTCGATTTCTGAAATATGTATGTTTTCCTAACCTCCACTAGTGCACTGACTGCATCTAGAAACCTAGGATTTTTAAAGAAACCTTTGCTTTACCTACTATTAAAAGAAGCTCTGGCTATTTCCAGAAATATAAATAGCTAAGAGCCCCTACTCTTGTGCTGAGTTTGCACAAGATTTTTCTTACTGAGAACACAGTAACTGAGGATTAACTATCCTGTTAACTGGTGGAGCTTCAAAAAGTTAGGAATGTTAGAGAAATGGAGAGAACTCAGCCATACTTAGGCAAAAAGACAAAAATTTTTTTGAATGTTAAATGATGAAATCTTTTAATGTGCCTGTTTGGTGAGTCACAGAAATAATAAATCGTAGATGATGTTTGCTTTGACTGCAGCTGTAAACTGCTTCTTTCCTGTTTCCTAGATGAACAGAAAGATATCTATATGTTCTAAGTGAAAACTGAAGATATCTAACCTTATTAAAGTTGATGTAGCACCTCCATGGTGATTTGATCTTGGCTGGAAACCAAGTGCCCACCAAAGCTGCTCTACCACACTGCTCTTCAGCTGGACAGGCTCAGGGGATGAGATAAGGGCAGGAGATCATTCAGCAACTACAATCATAGGCAAAACAGGGTCAACTTTGCTAAATTAATTTAATTTATTACCAGTCAAATCAGAGGTGGATAATGAGAAATAAACCTAAATCTTAAAAACCCTTTCCTCCCATCCCTCCCTTCTTCCCAGACTCAGCTTTGCTCCCAGGTTCTCTACCTCTTCCCCTCAGTTGCACAGGCAGACAGGGAATGGAGGTTGCAGTCAGTTCATCACATGTTTCTGACCCTCGTTTCTCCTCAAGGGGAGGACTCCTCACACTCTTCCCCTGCTCCAATGTGGAGTGCCTCCCGTGGGAGACAGTGCTGCACAAACTTCTCCAATGTGAGTCCTTCCCATGGGCTGCAGTTCATCACCAACTGCTTCAGTATGAGTCCCCCAGGGAGTGACAAGTCCTGCCAGCAAACCTGCTCTAGCATGGGCTCCTGTCTTCATAGAGTCACAGGTCCTGCCAGGAGCCTGCTCCAGTGCAGGCTCTCCACAAGATCACAGCTTCCTTTGGGCGCATCCACCTACTCTGGCATGGGGGCCTCCATGGGCTGCAGGTGAATACAGGTGGGACAGTGTGCCTCACCATGGTCTTCACCACTAGCTGCAGGAGAATCTCTGCTCTGGAGCCTGGAGCACCTCCCCCAGCTCCCCCTTCACTGACCTTGGTGTCTGCAGAGTTGGTTCTCTCACATATTCTCACTCCTCTCTCCCTGCTGCTGTTGTGCAGCAGTTTTTTTTCCCCTTAAATATGCTATCTCAGAGGCGCTACCACCATTACTTGATGGCCAGTGGTGGGTCTGTATTGGTGCCAGCTGGCATTGGCTCTATGGGACACAGGGGAAGCTGCTAGCAGCTTCTCACAGAAGCTATGCCTATATCTCCCCTGCTACCTAAACTTTGCCACACAAACCCAAAACACACTTCAGCAGTGCTTTGCTGTAACCATGGTGGTCTCAGCAGATACACAGAATGTTTGCAGGAGGTTGTAGTTTTACTACCTCAGCCAGTCTAGTTTGAAATAATTAAAGAGAACTTCAGGCATAGGTGGTCTTCAGCTCTAAAATAAAAGCAGAAGTTTCTGAAACTGAATGCTAGTTGGAAGCATTGTTCCTCTGGTTAGTCAGATATTAAGCACCTTAGTGCATAGCGCCAGATATGCAGTGCCTAAATTTCTCTGATGTGTTTAGTGTTAACCACCTGAGCTGAAAACCCACAGCCTTTCTCTCAGTACAGTTTATGGCTCATCTGGCAGTTAAACTATGAACAATTAAAAGACAATAGTGGGTTATAAGGGTATGGATGCACTGAGTGAGGAAGGAAGAAAGCCTGCGTTTTCATATTCCTTATTTCTTTCTTCTACATGCAAAGACTTCTGCTCTTCAGGTTCTTTAGACTGAGATTCATCCTTCTCAGCTATCATCTGTAAGCTATTGACAGAGGTCCTTAAGTTAGAAATACAGTTCCCTTGGACTCTGTGATCATTAATAGGAGAGAGTTCCAGTTCTGCCTCCCTAACTGAACTGCCTCTAGAAGGATGCAGCTGAAGTAAAAAGAATGATGCATGTTTTTGAAAGATTATCCGAAGAAAATTCATGCAGTGCTTTCAGTGACAACAGCAGGTGTATTTACTGAAGGTGTACTTAATGAACAGGTTATTTTAACTCTACTAAGAACTGGCTTTCACCTTCAGGGGACTAACTGAATAGAAAACACCTCAGAAGATGGAAAATGGACTTTGATAGTGTAAGAAATCACATTTCGATATCTACATTTTAAATAACAATTTCTAATTAATTAATTCACATAAATTAGAAAGGTGTTGTCACCTAAATGTATAAATATCAGTAAGATGTTTGTACTACTAAAACTTGAGATTTCTACCACCTAGTCAATAACACAAGGAAGGAAAGGAAGGTATTAATTATGTTGCTACTTAGTTTATCAAGAAACTTTTAAATTTTGAACTAAAGATAGAAAATAAAGTTTAGATCAAACTTAGATGAAAAAAAAAAAAGTAACTACAAAAAAAAAAAAAAAGTGACAGGAACCTCAACCTAAAGAAATTATTTCTCTATTTTTTTGCCTTCAAAACTAGATCTAGTAAAAGAAACTCAGTTGCTTGCATTGCCACATGCCAGGCAAGAACAAAGCACTTTAGGGTACATGAGTAGCAGATATGAGACAATTATGATTATTAAGACAAACAGAAGTAAAGATAAGTATAAATTTAAGTTTAAGGGGGAAAGTGTATGAATGTCTCTGCACCTTCTGCACAGAAAAAGGATAGAGGTAAACATATAAAAATGTAAAATACTTTTCTGATGAGAGGGCATAAGGAGTATACACTTCAAATGGAGTTGAGCTATATAACACAACTAAACTTGGGATATGTGAGCAGCTGTTTAAGGACAAGTTCTGCTGAAGTAATAATAAAGTGCCTGTATAGAAGTGTGTGATATTCAGCAAAACCCATATATAAATAAGTAAGGATCATTCACAGAAAGAAAAATGCAAAATTATGGGCTTAAATGAAATCTACTTTAATAACTATTATTAACAACATTCTAGGATTCTATTAATTAAACCTGGGATATTCACGTTGAAGGGCAAAAAAAAACCACAATGTACCAGCAGCCTTAAATCTTGTCAGTGACCAAAAACATTTGCTTTACCTGTCTTCATCAGCATTTAGTTCAATGTGTTTGTCTTGCACTGTATATGTACATCTAACACAAATTCACTGCAAGGAGCAGGAATTCAGCTGTACTTGTACAATTTATTATACAAGAAATACCATTGCATCACCAGGAACAGAGCAGATGTAAATAACTGCCTTTGTTTTAACAAATTGTAGGTGATTACAAACCCCAAATCACATTCTTACCAAACTTTAATGACTTAGATTCAGCATAGTATTTTAATACTCTCTATGACAAGTGTTGGCTTCTTGTAAATTAATAACCACAGGCATAGATAGGTGGGTTTAATCTGCTAACACTTATCACTTATTCAAAAAATATCAACTCTTAAAATAAATTTCAAAGGAAAAGATCTTGAAGCTGCGCTTCAGAAAGCTATCAAAATCTATTTATGAAATTTGCAGTAAAGAGACGTTATAGACTATAGGCTTGTAGCATAAATAGCTCTATGAAAGTTATGTAGGAGGCCATCTTTCCACAGATAGCAATTGGACTATGAAATGATAGAAGTTTTAAAGAAACATTGAAATGTCCTGAGTAGTATTAATGGAAGTTTAGGTATCCAAGCAAAGAGCAGAAAATATAAAGGAGCGGAAATAAGACTGAGGGTATGTTTGTAGATGTGGCACACGATTGATTTTTAACTGAATATGTGCATCAACTGAAAGAGAAGGAAATAATAATGGCTCTGGTATTAAGTAATAGAGTTAAAGACAGACACCTAAATAAACTTGCACTGCCTGTGGATGTGGATAAAGGAAAAAAAAAATAAAAAAGAAAGGACTATTTGTTCCTAAATTCTGTAATTTGAAAGGTAAGAAAATCATCACAGATTTAGAAAAAGGGGAATATTTGTTGTGTGGATGTGTAAATGTCAAGTGTCAGCAGAGAGACTCTAGACACAAAGGGGCAGAAAGGAAGAAAATTAGTGATGCTTAGACCAAAATGTCATTTTTTGGAAAAAAAGTCTGTGCAGAGTACAAAAGTTTCTTAAAAGCAATGATCCTCTAGTGTACTGGGGAAATTACAGATTTGTAGCAGTTCAGCCTTCAAAGTCCTCCAAGTTTTCATTGTCTTTCTAAGGTGGCAAGAAGGGGAGTTCCCTGCCAACAGCTTATTTGGAAAGGGCATATTCTTGCTCTTTGAGTGGGAGTATAAATGCTGACCAGTGTAGCCAGCCACTGCAGTAGTTGGCAGTGAGTCATTTATTCGTTTATTCACTGTCTAGTATGTTCTATTGTATGCCCTATTGCATTCTGTTAAGAGAGGGTGGGCTCTGGAGAGGAATTCAGCCTGCTGTAAGAGTCAATGAAACCCAGCTGAAGCAGACAAGGATTTCTCCTTCCCTGAAAGCATTTAGAAATTCAGAAGTCATTTGGGGAACTTCTCAAGCAGAAGATGAAGTGTTCAGGAAGAAGAGAAGAGCACAGTGAAAATGTGCAGTGAGCACAGAGAGATTGCATAGGCAGCCACAGCGTAACCCTAGAGAAGACCAGGGGACAGACATGCACTAAGGCCTAAGCAAGGAAGGAATAAAAAAGACAGGAATCTAGATGAATACAGTGGGGGGATTTGCTCACCCACCTTTCTTTATCATTGTGTCACCCTGGAGATCTCATTTTTTTCTGTTCAGGAACTTTACATTCCAGCTGTTGTT
>NW_008620956.1:23740-37529 GCF_000691845.1 Merops nubicus | reverse complement strand
TGGTGCAGCAGGAACCTGTAGGCAGATTCACCTGTACACTTTCTGCAGCTGAAGCTCCCATCACACAGCTCCTCATGGCATTCTAGTATAAGATTCTAACAACTACAAATTGACATGTGAACTGAACTACTGAGATTGCCTTCACTTATATCCCACATTTAACAAGGGATTTTACTTCTGTGCATACTTTTAAATGTTTCAAAATATTTTTTGTCTGTAATATATCAACTAAAATTCTGTAAGGAGAAGTTACCATCTATGAATGAGAAGGTGACAGTCCCTTGTTGCTCTGCCCATAACTCTTGATCCTACAGGAAGTTCTCTTTCTGTTCCAAAACTATGGTTTAGCTGCACATGGCATATTGTCTTATTTGTTGAAGATGAACTCCTAGCTGCAATGGACTTTCTCAACAGTCAACCAATACATTTTCTTTGAGCTTTGACCATACAAATAGTCTCAGATCTCTTAATATCAGCCTGTTAATGTCTCTGAGAATATTGCAGAACCATCTTGGTATTGGATCCAGAAAAGTGGTGGGTTTTTTTTTACCTTCACAGAAAGATCTTATCTTTCTTCTCTCTTATCCATTAAAACAATTGCATCATGTAGTTTATGTATTTAGTCCTGGACAATCAAATTGGCTGTAATTAAGTCCAAATTATGTCCTAAAATCTTGAGGTCCAATGTGCAGCTTAGATAGCCTGTGACATATACACAGATATATATTTTCCCATAGTGCTAGAATGCCTGACAACAAAGAATGGGTGAAAGCAGTCCAAACACGGTAGTGTAGATAGGTATGAATTCAATCCAGGAATATACCTACCCATCCAAAGCTAACTGAAAAGATCATAAGGAGTAAGTATTCAATGCAGACATAGAGTTTAAAGCTTGGACTTGTAAAAAATATGAACTACAATGTGTTATTTATTTAAGATTTTGTCAATTAAGTCCAAGACAAAAAATCCACAATAGGTTTGTGTAACTATCTGAGGCTCTGTAGCTTATCCATTTCTGCTATAGCACTTGTTTAGTTACTTAAAGTTCTGCTACTGTAGGTATTGAAGAATCTGTCCAGTTAACTATTCTGTGTGTGTTTGCTTCAAAGCTCGTTCACAAGTATTTCAGATATTGTCTCTTGATGGATGCAGTGTTTTTTACAAGGCCTTTATGTAAAGGTCTTTGATAGGTTTTACATGCCTATCTCATACTGGGATAATTAAGGTCACTACCTGATACAATATCACCATCATTTTTATTTAAAAGTACCAGAAAAGGAGGAGGCGTTGATACCACTGTTTACTTTTTGCTTGAAGTCCAAAGATAAAATCTCTGACCTATAAAGTAGGAGACTTAAGACTTCAAGCTTTTACCTTGAATGGTAAAATAACTTCTGGAAGCTTGCTGCTCCTGGGCTTAGGCACCTGCTTCGTCTTTCTTCAATCTAAACCTCTGTATGAAAGGCAACAAAGGAACCTGGAGGACAAAAGGAGGACAAACAACTGGAAACTTGACTCTCCTGCTAAGCGGTGAAGGCAGCCAGCTAGCAGCCAGCAGACCAAAACATTGCTCCCAATATCAGCTCCTTTTTTACCCAGTAATTTAATATAAAATGCACAAACAGTCTATGAGAATGATGCTAGACCTTGGTTTGAGTTATATCAGACACAGACCCTATTAATAGAGTCAGGAACCATAAGCAGGCAGGCAGCTCATATGGGTTTTGGTGTTTCATTTTTGTGTGTTTCTCTGGTTTTTTTTAAGAAAACAAACAATAGAGAAAACCACAGACAGAAAGCAACACTGACAATAACTGTATAATAAAAGGAGTTTTGTACAGTCTGCAGCAAAATTGAATAGGGAAATTCTCCTTTCAAATCTTATGCAGGAGCAGTAATATAGGTAGTTGCATGTAACACTTTGGAAAAACTCACATAGAAGAGAGACTTTTAAATTGACAACATTCCTTTAATTTGACTCAGTACAAACTAACATCACTATGTGATACTTATCTGTGACACTACTTCACTATCATCATAAAAATTTCACAGAAAATGTGGAACTAATAATTCGCTTTGAATAAGATGAAGCTTGAACTTTCTGCTCATTTTTGTTTACTGCCTAGATAGTTAATTTTGCTTAGAGATAAGACTCATATGGCTGTAGCCCAAGGTCCTAGCTCACTCGTATCAGTTTAAAAAGGATTACTGTCAAGAGTAAAGGAAGAGTATTCTGGCCTTTGTGCTGTAGCCGTGATAACTGTGTGCAAGTAACACAGGAAGGTGTCTGTCGGTGGGGTCTTGAGAAAGGACCTATCTGAACTTGCAAAATGGCTATCTGCAATACTTCTTCCTTCCATTTGAAAAAGCTCTCTTTACAACTAATGCAGATTGTGGTATTGGTGGAGGATGACAAAGATTTTAAAAGGCTATGTCATGCTGTGGGTGTAAATTACAGCTAAATTCTTCTTATTTAAGCAGCTTATATTCAAAACTGAGAGTTTTACTATACTATGAAGCACAGATGTCTATTAGTGTTGGCCAATTTGAGGATTTTTGAGGGATATTTTTTTCCATGTTGCCTACTTAGGTGTAAGAAAAAATATATTAGGGTATATTAGATAATCTGTGCTCATAATTTAGGCAAAGGGAGTTTGAGGTAGCCCTATGAAAGGAAAAATGCTCATAATGGCATAAGAGAAGATACTCAAGCAGGTGAGTATATTCCTGCAATCATGCATCTGCAAAACAAAAAAGTGGCTTGGTTCTGTGCAAACCTATGCTTTCTAGGTTAACATGTGGCCTTGGAGAGCTGCATGGTTGTGTTCACCTGGCATCATGCGTTACTCATGTCAGCTAGTAAGTCTTGCAAGGATTGGTATTGGATGATCTGTTCATCCATGGTATAGCTAAACTGTAATCCAAAGTAATGGTGGATGACTTGGAGTTACTGAATGTTACTGAGTGGAGGATGAGCTATACAGCTCCAATAAATCCTTCTTTCTATAACTGTGTTCATTCTACCAGCCTTGCTTATCCCTTCATCCTAGCCCCACACTTTTGCACTCTAGAATACCTTATGTTCACAATACATTTCCTTTCCTTTTCCTTTATGTGCCTGGCCCCTTCTTCCAGGCCCCCATCTAAACTTAAGTTCCTCTAACATCTCCACACAAATAAAAAAATCCATTAATATGTGCTCTCGACAATCTTATCCCAGCCAGTCCAGTTCCCACCCTTTGGCCCTCTTTCTCATGGTAGAATCCTTTAAAAGCACTTACTTACATTGGACAGAAGAGTGTTTATTACAGAATCTGTAGGCATAGTTCTGTTAGCCTCCTGTATCTCTCCATACAATTGGTATTTGGGCATTTGTGCTGCTTTAAAGCAATAGAACCTTTCATTTAGAAATGAACATATTGGTGATGAAGTCTAGTGTTTTGTGATGATATGAAAAGATTAGTATTGACCACAGTTACTTCAGTCCACCCAATCTCTCTGCAGGCTTTGTATGCCTTTATGTATTCCTTATTGCAAAGTGTGCAAGAAGCAAATAGCTTTTAGCACCCTGCTCTAGTCTTTCATTAAGTAGACTGTCTGTTTTAGCACTTTCTTTTTTCCTTTCTCCCCTCTCCACCCCACACTACAATTTGACCCCCTGTTTTTAATCACGCAGGTACAACGTCACTATAATTCTCCAGTGGCCCGTGGAGAACCCTTTGCTGCCACATGCCCTGTGACACTCCTGCTATGTCTTATCTCTACTCTTGCTTTTTTTTTTCTCCTTCCTTGGGAGCAAGTTCTACAGGGTAGGAATTCTGACAGATTTCTTCTTTCACTTTGAACCTGCAAATTTTGCTACTCTGTTTCAGAGACGCAGGTTAATTCATCCCCTGGGCCAGATCTAGGCTGCTACTTGGCCAGCTCCACTATGTAGTCAGGTTGCATGAGTAGAACTTGGCTGAATGAGCAGAACGAAATGATTAGGCTCAGCACCCCAGGAATTGTAATTTCAGCTTCTGCCTTTCACTGCAGTACTAAAGATTCAGCCCAGCTCCCATGATAGTCAAGCTAACATAAATTGCAGCTATTATGGAATTCAAGCTAGCATTCTGGGGTGTGTTCAAGAATCAGATTAAAGGCACTCTCGAGCAAAACTTTTAGCTGAAACTGCAGAGAAGATAGAATTTAAAAAAGAGCAAATAGATGGTAGACAGAAAAGAAGTAACAAGCAAACAAGGAGAAAAGTTTACAGTTAACCACACCTTAATCATAAAAAGATGTTGGGGTATTTATTGAACTATCAGTAACCACCATGCATTCAAAGTGAATTCTGTGTGTTATCATAAAATTAAATATTTCATGTCATATGAATATTTCAAATATCTTAGCTGAGATTTCTAAATCCAGTCTCCATAAGAGAGACTAAAATAAACAAAGACTGTTTAAATTTCAGCAGACTTGATATATTTATTCTTGTCTTTTCTGTTATGGCTTGTAAAAATGTTGAGAGTTAATTAAATAAAAAAACAGAGCAGTGCTTGACAGATTTGGGAGCATTAAACTAAATCTGAATGTTGTTCAAGGTCATTAGCTGTAATGGGGTCATCAGCCTTGGCAGAACTTGTTTTCTGTTTAGCAACTGTGTTTTACATTGAATATGTGCTAATCACTAATATACAAGTAATAACCAATATATTTCTTTCACTAAATGTGCCTTTCATAACAGAAAAAAATAGAGTCCAGACAAGCCCTTTTCAAGGGATTAATTTTATCTCCGGCTCAGGTGGCTGAAATCTTTCTGCCATTTTCTTGATGCTTCACACTGCATGGCCCAGATAGAAGGCTGTTCTTTGTAAATGTGCGACTTCATGTTTTGTTATGCTATTCAGAGGGCTAAGTAACCATGGTGGAACTTGGAATAAACAGGATTACTGTTATTGACTTAAGTTAAATAGGTTGTGGTGTTTTTTTGGGGTTTTTTTGTGTTTTTTTTTCCCCATTCAGGCTAGAAAGGAATTTTTCTCTTCAGGTCTGTAGAGAGGAAACAATATGCAACTAGTAGAGCAGAAGTAACAGATGCCATTAATTACACAGAAAGGTTTCTGTTCCTCGGGAAATAGCTGTCTCAGGTTCTTCCCAGAGCTCTTACTCTGCTGGTATCTATTATTTTAAACCTATCCTGTGAAATAATCTCCAACATTAAGCTTCCTAATGCGAATATTTGTGGCTCTTTTCTGTCCTTGATTGTTTCTACACAATGCAAAGCATATTCTCAGCAGGAATCCCACTGGGGCATGGTGTATTGCTGAATATTGCAGTTGCCCTCCAGCCATTGGTACTTTATCTAAATATTCACTACTATTCAGTCAAGCATATTTGCCTTATAGACAGGTTTGTCTATGGGGAAAGTATTGTAATCAAATGAAATAAAGTAAAGCATAGGTGAAACATCTATGTAAGCAGTAATGAATTGGCACAAAATAATTATTCATTCAAATCAAACAAAACTTAATACTATTAACCTCATAATGTTTACCCTCGCGGGGATTGACTTAGTGGAGTTTTTCTTCCAGCCATAAGGCAATGGGTTCATTTTTGGCTGATATTACTGAAAATTTCTACTCATGTCAAACCTTGTGTTTACAGAACATTCATGTCACAATTTAGAATGTGGACACAATAAACATTTTGTCATTATGACGTGTGATTAAGCCTGTTTATACATCTCTAGCCACTGCATTTCTTACAGCTTTTATTGTAGAATTTCCTTTCTTAAAGGACCAGAAGGGGGGGGGGGGGAAGAAAAAAGCCTGGCAATGGACTTGTTTTGGAGAATCCTGTGCCTGCAGTGTAAAAAGATACATTCAATACAAGTTGTATAGGCACAGTTTGGATGTAAAGACCTGTATAGTTTTCCAGGAAGTACCAAACAAATCCAGAAAATTATCTATTGCAAACTCTAAACCCATCATCCTAAAATCACGGTTTTCAAACTGCTTTAACCCAATTTGAACCATACCCCATAGCTTGGTTGCAATTTCAATTAAACTTTTATTTGGATAACTTCAATGTTTGAACCCTTTGGTACAGGAAAGCCAAAACAACATCTGCAGCCCCGCAACTCAGCATAGAAACCTGAATTCAGATCTTGCCAATTCCTCTGTGAAAACTAGTCATTCATTACTCAGTTCAAAATTAACAATGGCATTTCATAAATATTTAGGCTGGACCCTTTAAAGTTAGGGACCTAACATGGCAGTTAAACATGTACATTAAAAAACCTATACTGATTTCCTGTGGCTCAAGGCATCCCTCATTACCAGTAATGCAAAAACCCAGAAGTTCTGAATCTAGACTGCTTTCACAAAGGCATTGCACCTTGAACATTGAGACTAGAAAATGTTTCAGCCAGAAGTAAAATAAATAAATAAAATCAGATCAATTTGCTAAAGCGTCAGATGTTAGCATAGTAACTTGCCTGGGGCATATACGTAATCATCCAATTAAAAGAGCATCATGATGCAATCTAGTAAGCTATCAAACTCAGTGCTAATGATGGGGAAAATCATGTCATATGGTATCTGAGAAAAAGAGGAAACTTAAGATTTGGCCTATGTGAAATTAGTAGTTCAATGGGGAGCAATGGGATGAGTAGATTATGTTCTGGCTGATGCGGGAAGTTAAAAAAATAGATGTGGAAGGGGGGGTTGTTTTGTAATGCAATTGTTATTTTAATTTTAATATGGTATGCTGCAATGGTCTTTTCTGAACTGAAGATCTAACTTTGCTAAGCCCAGCAATGACAGATACCCTATAAAGTCATTTAAAAAGACAGTATCTATGGAAATGCAGATACTGATTATTTCCTAATATCAGTAACATGATAGAAAATTCCACTGCTCATCAGGAAACACTTGAGAAAGCACAAGACCCACACACCAAGTGTTTAATACAGAAAGCAACAACAGTAGGGTCTTCAAATCCTAAAAAAAAAAAAAAGCCTCAAAAAGGGTATGAGTGGTTCACTAGCTAAATTTCTTGTAATGCTTAAATACTGATTTTTTTCCCCATGTCTAAAAAAGTCAAGTCATCAACTGTGGTGAAGAAGCACTCTGTGGTCTTAGCTAACCTTGAATCTGAAAGTACTTTGGTTGATTCTACAGACTCCCTTCTCAGAAAGAAAGCTGATGTTTTCTTCAACCCTATTAAATATGCTTATTGTTTTAGAAGCTTAATAGACATCTATCAAAATAATTAAGTCATGACAAAATGATTGATAAGCTGGGGAACAGAACTCAGAAGATACGAATGAGAGGTGACCTGCTCTAGACACTGCCACTGTCAATTGAGAACAGGCTTTTTTAACAAGAATGGTTCTCCATATAAGAATGTGGCAAGACTGCACCAATCCCTAGTGAGGTGAGTTAGGCAGGAAAGCACAGATGCAGTGGGTGATTTTGGCAAAGGTCTCTGTTCTCACGTATCACTGCCTGATAGTCTCAGGTTGCACAACAGGTAATCCAGCCTTCATAATTCTCTGGTCCTCTGCAATGTTTTTTATGCAGGAGGAGGTCCGTGCCTTGGTCTGTACAACCCTTGCAAATTTTGTGATATCATCTATGCCATAATATGACAATGTGTTTACCATGTTCTGGGCTAGCTCTATCTCATATGGCTGACAATGTACGTAAATGTGAGTTATTGAAATGGAAGTAGCATTCAAATAAAAGCATGAGATCTTGATCCTCTCGTTACTAAGATAAATTATGACTGTTCTAGAATAAGTGTGACATGATGTTAATTAAATGTGATGTTACCAAATATGGCTTTTTCCTTGCAAAGTTCTATGTGGAACTGGTTTTATTAAACAGATGCAAGATCAAAAAACCAACTGTGCTCACCTGTACTGATACTGTCCTGACATTTTTTAAAAAGTAACTGCAATTGCTGGAGCTGATTTGTTGATTGCTCATTTCCTCCTTTTCAAAGGAAGAGTCTGGAAGGAAAACCACCCTGAAAAAAAGAACTCTACAACTGTGTTATAGCTGTGGTAGAAGAAAACTGCCTTTTAACACCTGAGCCTAAAAATTGTTAACTGGATATCACAGGTTGTTGCTGGAGAGGGAGGTAGCAACAGGTGAAGATTCTTTTTCAAACTTTGCATACTGAAACCAATGGAATTTCCTTTTGCATGATACTGATATCTGACATCACTTAGGAAAAGAGGATGTTTATTCAACTGTTCTACAATATCATTCAGTTTTTGCTTCAAAAGAAACAACTATATGTTCAAAATAATTTCCTTCAAAAATAAAATATCCAAAAATGTGGAAAACATGTTCTTCTGCATTTTTTAAGTGTTTTTTTTGCAGTTTTGTTTTAATACAGTTGTTTTTATACAGTGATTAAGATCAAATAATTCAGCATTTAAGTTAAAAATATTATCTTCTTTACTATGAGCTATATGTTACATTCTCATCAACACTTCCTTTTGGTCCATTATGTAGAAAATAGTTTAGAAAACATAGAAACATAGGAGAACACTCAGGCTGCTATTAGGACAGGCATCCTGTTGTGTTTGTGCACTCCTGGGAAATTAATAAAGGTACTAAAAAACAGTGAAAGAAATGCTCCATTGTCGCTATTACCCACTGCTTGGAGCAGTAACTGTCAAGTTATCAATTCAAAACTAGATATCCAGAGTTTGACCAGAATTTGACTAATTCTGCCTAGGTCATGACAGATCTTTCCTTCTGAAAATAAATTTAAAAACTACTTTATACAATGACTTCTGGCTTTAAAACCCTCACCATGGCCATTATGATTAGTCACAAAGTATTTAACTCTTCATAAGAAACTCTATAGCTCAGTGGGGTGTATGGAGGAATTCATGAACATTTTTGTGGAATATGGCCTCTTATGTCACTGAGATTTAGTAGCAGTTTGAAATTCTCCACCCATTAGAAGAAATGAGCAATTTAAGCTTTACCTTTATATCACATGCAGAAAGTTATCAGGAGACACTGAGATGCCTACTGTTTGCAAATTTCATGAAAACCTGTATCAAAACTGCTGAGGCACAAAAGAAACTCTTATTTTCATAGCCATAGCAAAAAATCAGCAGTGTACCCACATTTAAACTTAATTTTAAAAGGGAATTTCTTAAGTTTAGCATTGCCACAAAGGACAAGTACTGTATCCAGTTGCATCACCATTACATTGCTATAGGTTTGTGACTAGAGGTAAGGTAAGCATGAAGCCTATTTTTGCAGGTTTTTTTTTTTTTTTGTCTTTATATTTTTCCAGAAGATTAGTTCTTGCTTTGGAAGTATAGAAGGAATATACCTTGGCCATAAATACCAGTATAATTAAAAAAATGAACCACAGTTGTTGATGTCACTTAAGGAGGTTCAGTGAATGCATTTTTCTGTGGGAAATTTGAACATTTCAGAATTTGTAGATTCTGTAGAGCAGAATAAAAAATGAAAGTTTCAACTCAACTATGAAAGAGAAATTAAAAATCACGTTCAAAACATTTTGGTTTCAGTTCACAACCAAAGTTTCAGTTTTAATCCATTGCATATATGAAATAATTTATTGTGTATAGTGATATCATATAAAACATTATCATATATACTTATATATATGGGATTTTTTAATTTAACCAATGAGTTAATGTCTTGATTTTGAAAAAGGGTGTTTAGAAGCAGAAAAACCTCTTACACTAGGAAACACTGACCTAGTATATACTTTAAGTCAAAAAGGATTTTTTTTTCTAATGTGCCCAGGACATTAAGAATAAACATATAATTTTTGAAAACTCTTAGCATTGAAAGAGAACCTACAACCATGCCACAAACTGGAGACCTGGAGACACTTCATGACATAAGATATGCTGTAAGTGAAGCACATGTGAACTGACCCACTGAGCAATTAGAGAAGAATATTTAACCAGAAGAATCTGCTGATCACTTAGTATGCTATTTAATTTGCACGAAAAGGCATATTTTAGAACAATGATGCTGAACAAGATTGTGATATTGAAAGATAATTTAGTATTCTGGCTTTATTATTTACTACTCTAATTACTAGCTTTAGTGAGCAAAGCAACCTGAGGAAAATAAACTGGAATAGCACCACATCTGGAGACTGACATGACATAAGCTCCAGGCTAAGTGATCTGAGGTGTTTCCACTTGCAGAAAGACTTTTTATTCTACGTCTTTTGCGTGGTGTCTTTTGTCTTCTGAAGATGTTTTATACCAAAGCACTGCTTGATTTCATGACATAATTCTCAATAATTTCCTAGGAATTAAGCCCTTTTTTTTCATCCTTTGGCCTCCTTTCTTACCCAGTGATTCAGACTTGGAGAGGTAATAACAAAAAAGGAAAATTCCCTTTGAAAACATCACTTGAAATGCTTTAATAACTCCTGTGCCTCAGAATGGATGCTGAATTGTGCTGCTGATAGATGGGGGAAGGGTTACACCAATTAAATTGAACCAATTGTTATCCTGCTGTGTCTTATTTTTGTGCAGTGATCTTCTAAAGAAACAGGCAAATGGAGTGTTTAGTACTAGTGATGGTTTCTGAGGAAACAGAAGGATGCCCTTCTACATACTGTGTCACTGTAATATAAAAAGATCATGCAGAGCATTCCATTTTGTGCTAGTTCAGAATAGGAATACATATTGTAATAGGTGGGACCAGTACATATCTGTGGGTTTATTTTGATGTGTAGCATAACATAAAATAAAAAGTTATTGTATCTGCAATTTAATTTATTATTTGCTCCTAAAACCTTACTACCAATATACACACCAAATAAAAAGTAGCCTTTACATGTTTCTTCTTTTCCTGTGCCTTGCTTAAACTATAGAATGCAATTTAATTAAAGCCCCTACTTGCTTCAGTAAGAGAAGTCTTGTCAGCTTAATTTATTCTTGGTCAAAGTAATATTGATTGGATAAAAGCAAATCCATCTCTTTCCCGACAATTAAAACATTTAAATAGTCTTTGTCGCCCTTTAGATGAAAGTACATGAAAACCCTGGCAGGTGTCCTTATGGCTGATGTTGATCATTAGTAAATGAGTTAATGTACATTTATATCAGTACCCATCTTGTTTTATTACAATCTTGTACTACATTAGGGTCTCTAATGTCCATCTATTAAAACCTAGAGTTATATAAAAAGTCCTTACTATATTCTGGTATAAAAAAATATTTCAAATAAGTGGTATTTTTTTTCTGGATCTGAGCCTGTACTGAGTGCTTCTAGTTCTCATAGTGAATATCAAAGTCTGTTAAGGGTGTTGAGTCCTTCTGAGTTACTGCTTACTTAAAGAGTTAAAAAATTATTTGAATACCATCTTTCAGAAATCAGGTTTAATTTACTTGCAGATAACACTTTTTGTACTTCTTAAGGCAAAAAATATTTCTCTAAGCCTTCCACACAGTGCATCCCAACTTGCATGGAAATCTCTACCTTAAACTTAGCACTTCTGTTTGATGCCTAGTATGTCTCCCTAAGACTTCTGAAAACACTGAGACTTCCAAGATTTCTGAGAACTCACTTTCCTCAGCAGAATAAGATCAAAAGTGATCACAGTGTTCCATGTATCTGTATGCTGTCTCCAGCAGCAACTAATAAATGTTCAGAAGTGCAATGTAAGAAACAGCACATGTAAGGCAATATTCCCTCCTGTGATATTTTCTTAGTGGTCTCTGATGTGATCCTCCATGGGCTGAAGGGGTACAAACTGCTTCCCCATGGTCTTCACCACAGGCTGCAAGGGGAGCCTGCTCCAATGCCTGGAGCACACCCTCCCCATCCTTCTTCACCAATCTTGGTGTCTTCAGGGCTGTTCCTCTCACATTTTCTCACTTTCTCTCTCACAGCTTCTGTACAGTGTTTTTAACCTCTTCTTAAATATGTTACCACAGAGGCATTACCAGCATTGCTGATAGGCTCAGCTTTGGCCAGTGATGGGTCCATTGGAGCTAGCTGGAACCAGCTGGATCTGACATATGGGCAGCTCCTGGTGTCTCCTTATAGAGTCCACCCCTGTAGCCTCCCCACTACAAACCATTGTCATGGAAACCCAATAGAGACAAATAAATAACATCCATATTTTTCTAAAATCTACATGTATTTGCAACAACTTTTCAAGGTAGTCACACAGGGCAGGGGATGCCACTGAAGTACATCTTGTCCTGGCACTAACTGCTTCTGCATCTGGAAACAAAGAGAAAGAATTATACAGAAGAACAAATCTGAGCAAAAGGGTACTAGAAGCTCTGTAAAGTTTGAGCCTTGTTGGCAGCAGCTTCAGACCTAAGACTGAAAGGTCACATTTGAGCTATCTTTTTGCTATCAGTTACATATCCTTCAAATTGTTTCTACATCTGTCTGTAATTAAGTTAATTTTTAAAACTATTACATGCAGATAGGGAAATGAGAAAGTATTGTAATAAGAAATAAAAAGTATTCATTGTGCCTTTGCAATTCAATAAATTCTTACTTGTAGTTGAGATCCTGTGATATATTGTTTACCTGCTGAAATACACTACAGTTGGTATGTTAGGGACTGCTGGAGAAATGTGTCTTTTTCAGGTGGATTCTATTATAGAAAAAAAACAGAACTAGCACTTCTGTTTTCATGGCATTGCTTGCTTATGCCTATGTTTATCTTCCTTCAGGTATGTGCAATCACGAGAAAGTGACTGGGGATGACCTTAGCTCTGTGTAATGAAATTTCTAGACACGAACATCACATGGGCAATCTTGTTGAAACTCATGCTGCTTTATTTTCTTTTTATTCGTAGCTAAACTTATTTATAGATATCTCTCTAATTATTAACACATAATAGCATAATTATAAGAGTTTGTGTAAAATAATGCTGCAAGCCATGGGAGAAAGCAGGGGCATATATTTTATGTTTACTATTTATGATCTAGTTACAATTGCCAGGGATATAAAATATGTATTATGCTTTGATAAAAGGGATCAGCCACATTTTTCAGTGTTAACACTGGTGTCTTAAACTTCTAGACTTTTAAAAACTGAAACCTCAGCTACTACAGTAAATTATTTGCTCTCTCTTAGCGGTTACCTCATCCTGCTTGCCTGATTGACATTGATCTCATATCCACCTTTGGAATTCTAGAAGAATGAAAGCTCAAGTGTGAAGATTTTATTTTCTCTTTCTGATTCTCACAATACTCAAGATGAGAA
The DNA here is from genome assembly GCF_000691845.1 of Merops nubicus. Taxonomy (NCBI): domain Eukaryota; kingdom Metazoa; phylum Chordata; class Aves; order Coraciiformes; family Meropidae; genus Merops; species Merops nubicus. Next base: position 24,291 of record NW_008620956.1, on the reverse strand, counting down.
ATTAAACATAAAATTTCTTATCTCTAATTTTGCTCATGCTGTGAAAGTTCTTCCTTTTAATCCCTGTGTTGGTAAGAACTACAGCATTTCAAATATTCTATAAATCCTGTACTGCAGTCAATCAGCTTGGATCTTTCTCAGCAGAAGAGATGAAATTGACAAAAGTTTGGGTAAGATGGACTTTTGGCTTCCATTTTCCTACTGAGTAAGTACAGACAAGTCGCAAGAAGGTATTTGCACTAAACTTTTTTCGTAGAATAATTTTATGAATCCCTCCTATATTCTATCATTTATGTAAAAGAAAGAAAGTTAAACAGGCCAAATAAATACTACATAGTAAGGTTTCCTAAATATTCCTGAAGTCTCCTAATTGAATCTTTTCTTTGTTTCCCTTTCTCTGAGTATTATCAGCCCATAGTTATTTTTGTTTGTTTGTTTGTTTGTTTTTTAAATCCAAGTGTACACAGGTCCAAAAAAGAGCAATAAAAAGCCACTGTTCTCTGATAGGCAAGAAGTAGAGAATGTGCTAGAAATCATGATGGGAGCCAGCT